>NC_135238.1:195839805-196140965 GCF_051348905.1 Ranitomeya variabilis
AGCAGAAGAACATTAAGCATAACACTAAATATCAGAGCAAAAAATATTATCTAAATTATAAGCAGAAGAAGACTAAGCAGTGTATGGGGGTGAGTCCGTTCCTCCTCGTGGTGCCCCTGGATAAAGCCTGATGCTGCAGGCCAAACTGAACGCGGACAAATGTAACTGTTTTGTGACAGGCAGAACGGAAGGTGTAATCTTCAAACTTTTATAGATAACAACTACGGGAATGCCTGTCACAAATAAGAATATGATGAAGAAGTTGAATATGATGAAGATAATAGTAAAATAAAAAGAATATGAACAATGTAACCCAAAAAATAATAGGTAGAAGATGAAGAAGAAGATGAATAAGGTGAAGAAGTTGATGTCAAAGAAGCTGATGATGAGGATAATTAAGAAGAAAGCGTGGGAGAAGTAAAAAAGAAGGTGAAGGGCGTGGAAGTAGTGAAACATCAATATCTGACATTAAAAAAAAAAAAAAAACATAGTCAAATTCTTTCTAACGCCGAACTTCATAAAAAAAAATAAAAAATCCTGCTATTCTATTACATTGGGCTAAACCTCTGTCCCTTTAATATCTCCGCCACGTCCCCCAATACATCCTACAATATTCTTAGTTGTTTTCCTTCATGTAGAATGAACCTACAAGTGTATAAAGGGTTTATTTTAATTCCGATATTTTCGTCCCATTGACTTGCATTGGGATCGGGTATCGGTATCGGATTGGATTCCGATACTGTGACGGTATCGGCCGATACTTTCCGATACCGATACTTTCCGATATCGGAAAGTATCGCTCAACACTAGTCACTAGGTATGTAGCAGCCCTGTGAACCTGGCTCTGCCATGTGCATGACCATCATGCAGTATTTAGTTATTTGACTTCTACAGTACCATAGTGGCCGACATTCTAGAATTTGCTGGACTGTCTTGAATTCTTGGAAACAGCTGGCAAATTTGGCAAAAATGGAAACTGTCTTGATTAGCTGGACTGCTTTGTGTGAATGAAGAGCTTTGGGATTCCAAATTGTTAGTAATTAATCTAATAAAGTCAGAAAGTAGAACGGCACTAGGGTTGTGTAAAATCCTATCAGCGGGACTCGGCGTGGACAGCTGGTAAGCGGGCGTCACGATTCTAAGGGGTTTCGTGGTGCTCAGCATACATATATACACAAGAATCCGAATAATGAACAGAAGAAAGAATATGCGGCACTCACCCCAGTATTGCGAAGAATCGTGAACTTTATTGGAGAGATACAGTGAAATCCATCCGTTAGGACATCAGAGAAGTAAGCGCACAGGAGGGTGCGGTATTGGAGTGTGGACGCCGGCCGTTTCGCACAGGTGTTGTGCTTCGACGGGTCCGAGCCCGTCAAAGCACAACACCTGTGCGAAACGGCTGACGTCCACACTCCAATACCGCACCCTCCTGTGCGCTTACTTCTCTGATGTCCTAACGGATGGATTTCACTGTATCTCTCCAATAAAGTTCACGATTCTTCGCAATACTGGGGTGAGTGCCGCATATTCTTTCTTCTGTTCATTGTTAGTAATTAATATCAACACGTTTCTGCATCAAAAAACAACCAACTGACACTTGTTTTTATACCCCGAAAAAGACTCCGTTCTTTCACAGAAACGCGTTGGTATTAATAAAAAACTATTTGGAATCCCAAGGCTCTTCCTTGCAGTAGTACAGCCCACCTAAACATGACAGTTTCCATGTTTGCCATTATCCATTTAGAAGAACCATTTCCTTCAGCCACCGGGCAGCAGTAGCAGCAGCTTGCCATGCTTTTATAGGTTTTGTGCCTGCACACAACACCTTCAGGTGAGCCCTTCCATCACTTATACTTCTCCTATACCAGACGTTATTGCCCTATTTTGTGTGCGCTTCTGTCCCTCTCCAGAGCCTCTCAACTGGCTAATTTGGGCACATCCCAAACCATAAAGGGGCAAGACATTTGCTGCTGAGCTGAAGCAATCGCACAGATGAGCCACTGTCCAATATGTCATTTGCACATGCCTTTATATGTGGCAGTGCTCTGCAAATTTCTTTTCTATTTTGTGCCTTCTTTTAACAACAGAGGACAACTTCATTCTATTACTATACATGATTTCCACGGATTAACCATTCATCATGACCCATCAATTTTCCTGGTGCTGGAATTCAATTAGTTAAATGGAGTCTGTCAGCACCTAACGACTGTTCAAGTACAGCGCCAAGTGCACCCTTGCTGTGGCCAAATGTTTAAGTGTACCTTCCCACCTACTTGTTTTCCATCTATCTTTGCTCCATAAAGCCAGAGTTGTTAATCAAGGAAGGGGGAAGGTGGAGATAGAGGTATACCATGTAGGTGGGAAGGTGCACTTAAATATTTGGCCCCACCATGGTGCACCGAGCCCCTGTACTTGGTTTGAACAGTCATTCTGTGCTGACAGGCTCTCCTCAAACTCTGATGGTCTATCAATGCCTTATTCTCAGAATACCCCATTTTACTAGAGTGCCAAGTGAGAAGTATGGCAATATCTTATATTCATCGATACAACTTATGCTATTCTGTTGCCTGCAGTGTTCGCCAGAAACCATACTAGGTCAGAAGTTATCCTCTGACACTTTTTAAAAAGTAATGTTGTGAAGATTGTCCATAGATATATAACACACCTGTCACAAGCTGAAACCCTGAACAGGGAAAATGTATTGATAAATCTGTCCGACCTTGTGCTCGTTTATGGCATCACATACAAATTTATAGTTATGCAAAAAACCAGAGTAAATGAGAATGCTGGAGCAAGTTTAGAGAAGAGCTACCAGAATGGTGAGCAGACTGCAAAGTATGTCCTACAAGGAACGGTTAAAGGATCTGTGAATGTTTAGCTTTCAAAAAAAGAAGGCTAATAGGATACTTAATAGCTGTCTACAAATATCTGAAGGGATGTCACAGTGTAGAGGGATCATCAATCATCATTATTGTAATTTGTAAATGGAAACATGAGAAGCAATAGAATGAAAACTGAAAGGGAGAAGATGCGGATTAGATATTAGAAAAAGCTTTTTGGCAGTGAGGCTGTGTGCACACGTAGCAGATTTTTTGCGTTTTTTCGCGTTTTTTCGCTATAAAAACGCTATAAAACCGCAAAAAAAACGCTAACATTAAGCATCCTATGTAACAGAATGCAATCCGCATTTTTTGTGCACATGCTGCATTTTTTTCCTGAGCGGAATCGCAATCCAGAAAAAACCGCAGCATGTTCATTAAAATTGAGGAATCGCAGCGATTCTGCACACATAAGAGTGCATTGATCTGCTTACTTCCCGCACGGGGCTGTGCACACCATGCGGGAAGTAAGCAGATCCAGTGCGGTTGGTACCCAGGGTGGAGGAGAGGAGACTCTCCTCCACGGACTGGGCACCATGTAAGTGGTAAAAAAAAAAAGAATTAAAATAAAAAATAGCGATATACTCACCTTCTGGTGACCCGACCTTCTCAGCGGCTTCCGAGGTGTGTGTGAAAGACCTGCGATGACGTCGCGGTCACATGACCGCGATGACGTCGCGGTCACGTGACCGCTACGTCAATGGAAGGTCCTGAACACACAGCATTAGGAACGGAAGCCGCTGAGGTGAGTATAACCTTTTTTTTAATTTTTTTTATTATTTTTAACATTCTATCTTTTACTATAGATGCTGCATAGGCTGCATCTATAGTAAAAAGTTGGTCACACTTGTCAAACACTATGTTTGACAAGTGTGACCAACCTGTAAAACAGTTTTCCAAGTGATGCTACAGATCGCTTGGAAAACGCTAGCATTCTGCAAGCTAATTATGCTTGCAAAACGCTATTTTTCTGTGGGTATATGCATGCAAATTCTGCATGCGATATACCCGCGGCAGGAGGCGCAGAATTGCCGCGGATATTTCCCCAGCAATTCTGCTACGTGTGAACTCAGCCTGAGGGTGATCAATGAGTGGAACAGGCTGCCACAAGAAGTGGTGAGTCTCCTTCAATGGAAGTCTTTAAACAGAGGCTGGACAGACATCTGTCTGAGATGGTTTACTGAATTCTGCATTGAGCAGGGGGTTGGACATGATGACCCTGGAGGTCCCTTCCAACTCTAACATTCTATTATTCTATGATTCTAAGGGTATACCGGCAAATAACCTCCATATACATCAATGTACACAAGTCAATGCCAATATTTCCGACATTTATACTTGACTGTAAGGATACTCCCCACCAATCAATTAGTAACCTGTAGGTCAGTGAAGAATAGATCATAAATGAATCAATAGCCATGGGAATGCAATTAGCTATTCTTAATGGATAGAGTTTTCTGTACGTACTATTCAGCTCCTTGTAGCTGGCCATGCACTTTAGATGGCTTTCAGCTGAATGCTTCCACATCTCACAGCTATCCTTTCTGACTCACTTATACCTATGCACATGTACCCTTGACTCTTGAGGGTGAATGAGATCTTAGTAGGAAGACTGGAGTAAGCCATTGCCAGACACCACTGGCAACTGCTCTAATCATTTGAGAACAAAAGGATCGGGTAAGTTGAAACCCACCTGCCTAATCCTTCTTTCCTTGTGATGTCAAAAAAAAATTGTCAGGCCTCCATAAACCTTAGATAATCGAACGGTCCCGCAAAAAAATGGTTGGATTCAGTTGACTTTCATGTGTATAAGGGCCATACATATGCTTAATTCATCCGTCCTAATTGATAACTTTACAGCTATTCCTCATTACTCCAATTTCAAGTTTACATGTTTCCTTAATATGAATAAGGCAGTGTGCTGATGCCAGAAACCTCTATCATCAGCTTATCATCTCTGAGAATCAAAAGTACGGGCTTAAGATAAGGGAACAAATTCAAAATTTGAATTTAATTCTGCAAAAATCCACATTTTGCCAAAATGTGGATTTATTTGTTATTGGTTACCGCACGATTCAGTATAATGGCCGCCATTTTTCTAAGTCATAAAAGGCCATTAAAATGTAAAAAAAAAACCTTTTTACTCACTTCTTCATCCCCTCTGCTTCACCTGTCCAGTTATAACACTGAAATCCCCATGCCTCTCATGCTGGGTCTAGCATTTCTGGCTATGACCAAGGCCCAGGAGGGTTCTGCGTGAGCGTCATGATATCACAGCGTGCATTTTGACTTTGCATGCACATGCACTAAACCGTTCATTCAAAGCCAGAAGTCCAGGCCCAGTGTGAGAGACCCGGGGATTTAATTGCGTGCGGCGGTGATCTGAAGATACTGAAGGGCCACACGAGTAATGGTGAGAAGCCAAGGGGCAAGAGAAGTGAGCAAGTATAAGGGTTTTCGTTATTTTTTACATATTATGAATATTACTCTCTGGGGTCTGAGGGTAACCCCAGAGCATAATAAAGGACATTACATTTTAATAGAATAACTTATCCACAAATCTAATTTCCCTGGAATAAAAACACACAGATTTTAAATTTGACTTATCCGCTCATCTCTAGTACGGTCATGTTGAAATCCAAAAGTCTGTTCTTTTTTCTTTCTTCATCTGATATCAGACAAAAGTCAGGACACCACTACACAAAATAGATGGTCGTCCAATCCAGCCAAAATTGGCAAATTCCATTGACATTCATCTACTGAGTACGGTCAGCTTTATTCCGTGTAATATGTATCTAGGGTGTCACGTAGCTTTATTATGGAACCTTAAATAACTTAGCGTTTTTATTTCTAAGCATACATTGGATAAATTGCATAAATGTTTATTAAAGCATTCGACCCTCTCTTTTCAAAAGTTCTTTTTGTTTATTTTTTTACTTATCATATCTCGATTCTGTAGGAGACGAGAGAATGAAGAGAGAAAAAAAAGCCAGGATATGATATTGTGTTGTAGAACTAGAAATATATTTTGCCATTTCAGAGTAATAAAATATTGCTGCATGGGAACAATACAAATACATGCCGCTCCTTACTTAGTATTGCAGGAATGTTCAGCAGGTCTAACAGAGATTGTTGTCTTTGGCAAGCGGAGATGACACATTAGGCCTGGTTTATCAGCTGTTTATACTAATGCCAGTTTATAGAACGGCACCAGCCCCTGTGCCAATTCTGTTGTGTCAGCTGTACCAAATGACCCCAGATCTAATAAGGATTATTCTTAATGGCTTAAGGAATCTGTGTTTCCATTGTGACAGACGCGCTCTACTCTCATCCTTGTACAATTCCATTTAGGATGCTATTTATTGCGCCTGTCGAGGACAAATAAGCAGAACATTGTTATGAAAAGTAGAAGCTTCAGTGGCTGAACCTGTTGGATAGAAAGTGGATAGGAATTCGTTTTCTGGAGATTTGGCCAACCTATTACTATTATTTGAGACATCATTTATTATATCTCGTTTGTAGGGTACATAACTGTTCTTCGAGCACAGACCATTTTACAGTTGTAGTGTAGTGATCCGCACTATAAAGGAAGCATACTCTCCTCAGCTAGGTTCAGCCATCTTGTGCTGAAGAGGTTCTCTGGTTTTGGAAAAACCTTTGTGCCCGGTTGCATTTTGTTTCTCAAAAACAAATAGGGCTTTACTTACCCTCCCCGGGTTCCACACCGATTCTCTGTCATTGCTCTCGTTCTCTGTTATTGTCTACAATGTTATTTTCACGCCAACACCACTGCAGACAATCAGTGAGCTTAAACTGCAGTTGGAGGGCCAGAGTTTTCGTTTTAGGGCTCATGCAAACAAGTGCATAAATCAGACATGTGCGGTCTCATTTTTGATTGCACAGCGCACTGACCAATGTTATTCAATAAGGCTGTTCAGATTAACGATTTTCCTCTTGGTTCGACTATTCGTGAGAGAGAAAGTGCAAAATGCACTCTTGGATGAGACTCACCCAAATCTTTGGTTGTGTAAAAAAAAAATCAGATCTCACACGGAACATCTGTATTTATGCATACATCTCTATTATAGACCTAGGAAACTTTATTTGCTCATGTAGATTTTTTAACGTAGATGTATGAAGACGGATCGTACACCGATGTCACATGGACGCCACAGGAATGTTACACTGACATCACACAGACGTAAAAAACAGACACGGATGGAAATCTAATGAAAATTAGATAAAAATCATCCAAGTTTTCTGGATCAAACTCAGATGATCTTTCATACGTTCGTCTGCATCCATCCTAAAGGAAGATCTGATATTTATTTTGACTTCGGGGGCATCTTTTCTTAGAACTCGGGATTGTGACATTCCTACTGTCAACATATGAAAACAGAAATAAATGAATAACTGAGTTCTGATTCTAAGGCCACATGCACATGTTGAGTATTTGGTGAGGGTTTTTTTACCTCAGTATTTGTAAGCCCAAAACAGGAGTGGGTGATAAGTACAGAAGTGGTGACGTGTTTCTATCATAGTTTTCTTCTGATTATTAAAATCCTGGTTTTGGTTTACAAATACTGAGGTAAAAAACTCACCAAATACGTAAGATGGAGAACTTCATGCCTTTGGTTAGGTCTTATTCAACAGCTGATTAGTCATAATGGATGCAGGGGAGTATTTATTTTAGGGTATGTTTCCATGTTCAGGTTTTTTGTGTAGTTTTTGAAAGTAAAATCAGCTATGTATCAAAAATGGATCTTTAAAGAAAAGACTGAGTTTGGATTAAAAACGTAAAACATACCTGAACGTGGAAATATCACCCTTAGGATAAATTCCAACGATGAGTATTTGGTGAGTTTGTGATGCTCACTATTTTTGCTGAGCAAAAATAACGCCGTGATTTTGATTTCCGCAACATGTAAATTTCTCCTATAGGTACACTGAGTTTAATGTGAGGATTATCTCTATACAATTGCATTAGATGCGGAAAATTATCAGGTAAAAAAACACAGATACATATTTAGCATGTTTCCACTACGTAAACCCACTAAAAACACAAATAATCCACATCTGACTGAATAAAGTTTTGATAAAGACGTATACCACAAAGTATCAAAGATAACTTCTGTTTAACACAGCCAGCATCTGCCCTGTGGGGAGGAGACTCTGAGCCTGATTCATACTCCTGCACCCACATTAGGATGTGCTATTACGTCTTGTTGAACAATGGGTTTTAATGGTCTCACATATCCAAGGTTCAAACCCAACTGAGTAAAGAGTAGGATCAGCAAGTCATCAAGAGGAGGCATCAAAATCCATGTTGGATGAGGATGAGGTGAAGTAGATAAATTACGAATCCAAGTTTAAATGGACAAACTGTGTCAGACCATAGAGCAACATGTTCGAAATGACCCTTCCTTGTCCTGCATAAACGCTGAAAGTTGAACTTTAAGGCTGGAATGACACAAGCATATGGAATTCGATGTGAGAACATCAGATGCGATATGCTAATGACACTCGGCTCCAGCTCTGCTGCGAGTGTGATCCGAGTGTCAGTGCTCTGCTCTCCAATCCTCTCGCATGACAGGATCGAAGTACAGATGCAGAGGAGACAGAGAAAGTAATTTCTCCTTCTCCTCCATGACCTGACTCGGCATATATCGGACTGCACTGGGATGATGTGCAAGTGCAGTCCAATGTCTCACATGCACTCAGACTTGTATGGGTGCGAGTGAGCCTTGCCTCGCTGCCAATCGCAGCATTCTGCAATGTTCTCTCATGCTGAATTGTCATAAGACAATAATCGCAGATCTGAGCTGCCTCATACAATAACACTGGGCAGAGTGCTATGTGAGATTTTACCTCAGCACTCGGCCCTGTTATACGGTACTGTGACTTCGGCCTTATCTGTAGAGCTAACATTGGAGATCACTATCACTATCCATACCGTTCATTGTATCTGTGGAGTCATGCTATTAAGGTACCGTCACATTAAGCGACGCTGCAGCGGTAGCGACAGCGATATCGATCGCTGCAGCGTCGCTGTTTGATCGCTGGAGAGCTGTCACACAGACCGCTCTCCAGCGACCAACGATGCCGAGGTCCCCGGGTAACCAGGGTAAGCATCGGGTTGCTAAGCGCAGGGCCGCGCTTAGTAACCCGATGTTTACCCTGGTTACCAGCGTAAAAGTTAAAAAAACAAACAGCACATACTCACCAGCGCGTCCCCCAGCCTCTGCTTCCTGATACTGACTGAGCTCCGGCCCTAACAGCACAGCGGTGACGTCACCGCTGTGCTTTCACTTTCAGTTTAGGGCCGGCACTCAGTCAGTGTCAGGAAGCAGAGGCTGGGGGACGCGCTGGTGAGTATGTGCTGTTTGTTTTTTTAACTTTTACGCTGGTAACCAGGGTAAACATCGGGTTACTAAGCGCGGCCCTGCGCTTAGTAACCCGATGTTTACCCTGGTTACCAGTGTAAAATATCGCTGGTATCCTTGCTTTTGCTGTCAAACACGGCGATACACGGCGACCTAGCGACCAAATAAAGTGCAGACCTTCTAGCAGCGACCAGCAATTTCACAGCAGGATCCAGATCGCTGCTGCGTGTCAAATACAGCGATATCGCTATCCAGGTCGCTGCAACGTCACGGATCGCTGGCGATATCGCCTAGTGTGACGGTACCTTAAGTCAAAATTTAACTGCAGCTACACAGCAATAGGTTGGACATCATTCCCTTATGTAGATATGTCTTTATAATGCTCCAAGTGCTTCACAAGAGCCACAGATTGTAAAAATGTAGATGTGTCCATTCCTGCATACATAGTAATGTGAGGATGAAGGTGCCGTTCTATTATATAGAGGTATGGGTCTAATGGAGATCATCCACCTGCTATGAAGCTACAATTATTAGTCCTTTAATGACGAGGGAATTTTTTATTTTTCATTTTTGCGCTTTTATTTTTTAACTTGCCTTCTTCCAAGAGCCATAACTTTTTTATTGCAGGACAAGCTATAATTTGCAATTTTTAATGACACCATTCATTCTACTATACAAGGTACTGAAAAACGGGAAAAAATATCCAATTGGGATGAAATGGTGAAAAAAATGCAATTCTGCCGTGGTTTTTTGGGATTTGTTTTTATGGCATTCACCATGCCGTAAAAAGGACCTGGAAACATTATTGTCCAGTTGGCCCCAAACTTGCATCTATATTTTTCGATTTAAGTGATGAAAAAAAATCCAAAATTTTAGGAAAAAAATATTTTGTTTTGCTGTGCCATTTTTTGAGACCCGTAATGTTTTTATTTTTCCGTTGATGGAGCTGAATAAGGGCTTGCTTTTTGTGTGGTGAGCCGGTGTTTTTTATTAACACCAATTTGGGGTATGTGCAACATTTTGATCGCTTTTTATTGCATCTCTTAGGGTACTTTCACATTTGCGTTTCCCTGATCTGCGGACGGCTGCGGACTTCCTCCGTGAAGCCCCGCCCTCGGCCGCACCTCCGCCGCTAGCTCCGCCTACTTCTGCATGCGGCCCACATGCGGCCTGCGTACCTATCTTTAACATTAGGTACGCAGGTCGTGCGGCTGTATGCGGAGGCTGCTGCATGCGTTGTTTTGACGCTGCGGCGACCAGCGTAGGACGCAGCCTGTAGCATTTTTTTTTTTTATCCGTAGCGTCAAAACGACGCAAGCGGCAGCCTCCGCATACAGCCGCACGACCTGTGTACCTAATGTTAAAGATACAGATTAAAGAAAAGAAGGCAGCACTCCAAGTCCTTTTCAAAGTGGAAACATGTGCAGTTTATTCAAACCCACATCTCTCTTGTGCAACGTTTCGGCTCGCAATGAGCCTCAAGGCTTGAGAAAGGCTCATTGCGAGCCGAAACGTTGCACAAGAGAGATGTGGGTTTGAATAAACTGCACATGTTTCCACTTTGAAAAGGACTTGGAGTGCTGCCTTCTTTTCTTTAATCTGTATGCAACTTGGGTGGATGAGTGGACCATCTTGCCCAGGAGGCCGGGCACCCGCTGGTGAGCATTGTGCTGTTCCAATTTTTCTGTCTAATGTTAAAGATAGGTACGCGGGCCGCATGCAGAAGTAGGCAGAGCTAGCGGCGGAGGTGCGGCCGAGGGCGGGGCTTCACGGAGGAAGTCCGCAGCCGTCTGCAGATCAGGGAAACGCAAATGTGAAACCAGCCTTAGGGAGGTGAGCGAACGAAAAAATATATTATTCTGGTGTTTGAATTTTCTTACTCTTTACTGTGTGTGATTATTTATTTCCTTACATTATTTTAAATGGGGTGTAATTAAAATTTTATAATTTTTTTCTATTTACAAAAACTTTTTTTTTTACGTTATATTTAGTCCCTTTAGGGAACTTGAAACTGCAGCCATGCATCCAATTGATAATTCTACATACTAAAATTCTGCAGTATTGCAGTCTATAGTAGAAATCATGGTCTCTTATTGAACTCTGCCTGAGGATGAGCATAATAGGAGTACCAAGATGACAGCAGCAGGGGGATTCAGATACCCACTGACTGATATAGTATACTAACCTATTGGTACCCCACAATCCCATTGTAGGGGGGCTTTTTGGAGCTTGTGCGCGTATGCACCAGCATCTGCTCCATTTAAAGCACCATTCCAGATTTTTTTAAAAAAAATTCAGCCCTTGAGTGGTGTCATTACTGTCACAATATATAACAACCTAACGGGGGTCGGTCAGTAATTGGCGCAACACACTCACAACGGGTTGAAAATGGGGAGAGGAAGGCCCTACTGATAGGGAATGAGGGATGGACACCTTCTGCTCAAACCTGAGCCTGTCTCTGCACTCACCTAATGCCCTAAGTGGGTCCTTCCCCCCTCCGCCCAGGAACCTTGTCCCTCTCTGTCACCTGGCTAGTGCACTGGCCAGCAAGGGCACCAGCCTCACCACTGCAGATGGAACAACATAGGGGACAGTGACAAACACGAGACAGATGAGGAAAAAATACCAAACTTAGCTTAATAGCCTGGCCCTTCTCTGCTGCAAAGCACTGCACAGCAGAAGAAAGGCACCCAAACCACATACTCCACAAAACCAGCTGATTCACCACAGCAGCCAGAGAGCTCCTTACTCCAGGCTTGGTCAACATAGATTGCTCGATCACCGACAGTCACCTGTGGGAGTGGTCACCACCCACATCAGCTGACCAAGCAACTCTGAAATTGCAGCAGGATGTCAGCAAGGGAAACTGACATTAACCCCCGCTGGCCTGGAAGGAAAAAAGCAGTTAAAATATAGTGGAACAAGAGCTGCCACGCATCCAAAAATGGATCGTGACAAATGCGTTCCCTGCCGTTAGTCTTAGGCTGTTTGCACACATTCTGGATTTTTCGCGTTTTTTTCACGGGTTTTCGCTATAAAAACGCGATAAAACCGTGAAAAAAATGCTCACATTAAGCATCTTATTATTAGAATGCAATCCGCATTTTGTATGCACATGGTGCGTTTTTTTCCTGAGCGGAACCGCATTCCGGAAAAAAATGCAGCGTGTTCATTAATTTGCAGAATTGCGGGGATTCCGCACACATAGGAATGCATTGATCCGCTTACTTCCCACATGGGGCTATGCCCACCATGCGGGAAGTAAGAGGATCATGTGCAGATGGTACCCAGGGTGGAGGAGAGGAGACTCTCCTCCACGGACTGGGCACCATATACAGTAATTGATAAAAAAAGAATTAAAATAAAAAAATTGTGATATACTTACCTTTTGATGGCCCCCGGAGTCCTCCCGCCTCTCAGCTGTGCACGTGGCGCCTTCCGTTCCCATGGATGCTGTGTGCGAAGGACCTGCGATGACGTTGTGGTCATGTGACCGTGACGTCATCCCAGGTCCTTCGCACACAGTATCCATGGGAACGGAAGCCGCCGTGTGCACCGCTGAGGAGATCGGGACACCGGAAGGTGAGAATAACCATTTTTTTTATTTCTTTTATTATTTTTAACATTCTATCTTTTTATTATTGATGCTGCATAGGCAGCATCAATAGTAAAAAGTTGGTCACACTTGTCAAAAACTATGTTTGGCAAGTGTGACCAACCTGTCAATCAGTTTTCAAAGCGATGCTACAGATCGCTTGGAAAACGCTAGCATTCTGCAAGCTAATTATGCTTGCAAAACGCTAGTGTTTAGCAGGAATATGCATGCCAATTCCGCATGCGATATACCCGCGGCAAGAGTTGCAGAATTGCGGTGGAAATTCCCGCAGCAATTCTGCAATGTGTGCACTTAGCCTTATATTTACCAGCTGGTGTCTTCATCTGTTATCGATGCCATTCCGGTTGTCTTCTTCAGGTTCTGACCTTCCCAGATAACTCCCTCCAGTGTTTGTTGGCCGAGCTGGAAGTCAATACTCAATGCAAATCTATCAGAGCCAGAATAAGGCCATAATGGGGCATTCAGGAGCAGCTTTAGGTCACTTCCATTTGCAAAACTTCCTTTCTGTTGTAGGATATGGTAGCTGCTGTGGCATGAGCAGAAGCCTGGAAAACTATCTCCTGCTGAGCATCATTGCTCTGGTTATCAATAACTTGTAGTAAGGAGAGGTCACCTTAAGCGTTAACGTCGGAGGACATCATTGACATATACATTTTTTAAAACTTTATTTAGTATCCGTTTTGATACATTTTGAGCCTGTCTTTTACTGTCAATTATGCAACATTACAATGTTAAATTATGCAGCAGATGCTAAAGGAAATCTGGGTTATCTATCCCGAAGAATGAAATACAAGAAAAACAGTATCTCTCTTTTTCCTGAGGAAGAGAAGCAGATTCATAGGAAGGAAATTGGCTGCCTGCCACCGTGTGTCATCCTGAATGAATCACCTCACAAGTTTGCCGTCATTATAAGTTTGAAGCGCTAAATTATTTATCAGTATTGCAGAGAATGCAATAATTTCAGCTCATCTGATGACCCAATATAACGCATGTATTACATTTACATAAAGCCCCGAGTCTATGTCACATATAATGGCTTTCTGAGGCCATTTGACGTTCTTGTGAATGAAAGATGTTGGAATACTAAAGCCAATTACAAAAAATGCTCCCTGTAGACTCTGTGCCGAGGCGTCTCCATGGCTGTGAAAGAGAGTCTAGAGATTTATATGTATAAGTAAAATTGTAAGTGTGTTCTAATAGATAAATATGTCATTTCTGGACAGTATCTGCAGAGGGATTTGCGTAATTGAACATTTTGAGATGTAGTAGGAGTAGAAAATTGGAAGGAAAAAATGACTTCAAAACATCATTATTGGGTAAAGGCTGCAGACATGGCCATTATATAGTGTATGCTAATAAGAGGCTAGTCCATCACGGGCACTATATTGGCACCTTGACATTTTGGGGTTACCAGTTTTGGGTTTTATCTCTTAGACAACAATCATATTCCCTGAATCAACCAAACATCCATGTGTATGAAGACAAGCAGATGTTAGACACTACCAGATACCACTTTTCTTGATGGAACCAGTAAATATGAAAAGTTAAAAACCCAATGGCCTTTCTTTCCTTTTGTGAGTGTCTTGTGTCTGTTTTGTGCTGTTTTTTATGATGCTCATCATTTTCTTAGTTTTCATAAATATTTTGATAATTGTATTGTATTTGAAAGGCTAATTGGAATATCTTTGACTAACCGTGCCATATTGGTACAACTTCCTGAACAGCCCTTCATTTATCTGAGATGTGTAATTGTACACCTATGTTTCATTGCTTGCCTTTGTGACTCATTTTCCAGTGTTTTCTGTAAGTTTTGGATCTGCTGATTTAAAAACTTAACAAGGTTCAGTGTAAAGAAAAAACTTGTACTTTGTTCCCTGATATTAGTTATTAACAGAGTATTCTCAAGATTAGGGCTCCTGTAAATGGCTGCAGATTCTCTCATTCAAGAGAATTGTGGCCGATTATGCAAATGACACTCTGATCAAACTCTATCAGAGTTTGATCTCAGTGTGATCATAGTTTGATCTGATTCTTTTGGATGAGGAGAAGATGGAGAACAAAATTTATCCACCTTTTTCATTGTGTCAGACTGCATGCAGATGTCATCCAAGTACAGTCTGATGGTTTCCACAAACTCATTGACTTGCATGGCCAAGTGCGATCCAAATATTGGATCAAACTCGGACATGCAGCGATTTTTTTCCTTGGAACGCCTCTGTCCGAGCAAAAAAAAAAAATCAATGTTTTGCTGGAACGTACTCATACCGATAATACAGCCATCTCCTCCTTCCGTTAGTTTCAAAGTTATCCAAAATCCTAAGTGATAGGAGACAACTTTCTGATCGCTGGGGGTCAGACCGCCATGGTTCCCAGCAATCCCAAGCCCCGGCTGAATAGAGTGGTGATTGACCATGTACAATACTGAATTTATTCTTATTAGTGCCAGAGATTGCCAAGCTCTGCACTCGGCTGATCTTCGGCATTCCCATAAGACCGGCAGTGCACATAATCAACCTCCACTCCATTCACCTGGGGTTCTCCTCAGGCCCATCTCTTGGTATTGCTCAGTGCCATGGTAGTCAGATTCCCAGCAATCAGAACATTGCCCCCTGTCCAGTCGATAGGAGATAACGTTCAAAATTGAGAATACTCTTTTAACCCCTTCGTGACATGCGCCATGGTGATCGGGTGCGGGTGTCAGCTGTATATGACAGCTGACACCCCGCAGCAATGCCCACGATCGGCGCTAGCGCCGATCGCAGGCATTTAACCCCCCTGATTCCGCTGTCAGTAGTGACAGCGGCATAGAGGGGGATCGAGCAGGGACGGGGGCTCCCTGCGCTCTCCCACCGGAGCAACGCGATGAGATCACGTTGCTCCGGTGATCCGGAAGGAGTCCCTGGATCCAAGATGGCCACGGGACTCCTTCCGGGTCATGAAATGACCTGGCTAGCTGGCGCCTGCTGAGAGCTGCTGAGAGCAGGCGCCGGAAAGCCTCCTGAACTTGCCTGTCAGATCGCTGATCTGACAGAGTGCTATGCACTGTCAGATCAACGATCTGATCTAATACAGTGATGTCCCACCCTGGGACAATGGTAGAAAGTAAAAAAAGATAAAAATAGAATGTATAAAAAAAAAAATTTAAAAAAAATCCCCAAATAAAGAAAAAAAAAAAAATTTCCCAGTAAATCCATTTATTTATGTAAATTATAAAAAAACAATAAAAGTACACATATTTGGTATCGCCGCGTCCGTAACGACCCGCTCTATAAAACTATCCCACTAGTTAACCCCTTCAGTGAACACCGCAAAAAAAAAAAAAAAAAAAAGGCAAAAAACAACGCTTTATTATCATACAGGCGAACAAAAAGTGGAATAACACGTGATCAGAAAGACGGATATAAATAACCATGGTACCGCTGAAAACATCATCTTGTCCCGCAAAAAAAAAGCCTCCATACAGCATCATCAGCAGAAAACTAAAAAAGTTATAGCTCTCAGAATAAAGCGATGCAAAAACAATTATTTTTTTTATATAAAATAGTTTTTATTGTGTAAAAGCGCCAAAACATAAAAAAATTACATAAATGAGGTATCGCTGTAATCGTACTGACCTGAAGAATAAAGCTGCTTTATCAATTTTACCACACGTGGAATGGTATAAACGCCCCCCCCTAAAAGAATTTCAGGAATTGCTGTTTTTTGTTCATTCCGCCTCCCACAAATCGGAATAAAAAGCGATCAAAAAATGTCATGTGCCTGAAAATGGTACCAATAAAAACGTCAACTCATCCCGCAAAAAACATGTGAGAACATGACTCTGTAGGCCAAAATATGGATAAATTATAGCTCTCAAAATGTGGTGATGCAAAAACTATTTTTTGCAATAAAAAGTGTCTTTTAGTGTGTGATGGCTGCCAATCATAAAAATCCGCCAAAAAAACGCTATAAAAGTAAATCAAACCCCCCTTCATCACCCCCTTAGTTAGGGAACAATAATAAAATTTTAAAAAATGTATTTATTTCCATTTTCCCATTAGGGTTAGGGCTAGGATTAGGACTAGGGTTAGGGCTAGGGTTAGGGTTGGGGTTAGGGCTAGGGTTAGGGTTAGGGCTAGGGTTAGGGCTGGGGTTAGGGTTGGGGTTAGGGTTTCAGTTAGAATTGGGGAGTTTCCACTGTTTAGGCATATCAGGGGCTCTCCAAACGCGACATGGCGTCCTATCTCAATTCCAGCCAATTCTGCTTTGAAAAACTAAATCAGTGCTCCTTCCCTTCCAAGTTCTCCTGTGCGCCCAAACAGTGGTTCCCCCCAACATATGGGGTATCAGCGTTCTCAGGACAAGTTGGACAACAACTTTTGGGGTCCAGTTTGTCCTGTTACCCTTGGGAAAATAAAATGTGGGGGCTAAAATATCATTTTCGTGGAAAAAAAAATATTTTTTATTTTCACGGCTCTGCGTTATAAACTGTAGTGAAACACTTGTTGGTTCAAAATTCTCACAACACATCTAGATAAGTTCCTTAGGGGGTCTAGTTTCCAATATGGGGGTCACTTGTGGGGGGTTTCTACTGTTTAGGTACATCAGGGGCTCTGCAAATGCAACATGATGCCTGCAGACCAATCCATCTAAGTCTGCATTTCAAACGGCGCTCCTTCCCTTCCGAGCTCTGCCATGCGCCCAAACAGTGGTTCCCCCCCATATATGGGGTATCAGTGTACTCAGGACAAATTGGACAACAACTTTTGTGGTCCAATTTCTCCTGTTACCCTTGGGAAAAAAAATTGCGGGCTAAAACATCATTTTGTGGAAAGAAAAAATGATTTTTTAATTTTCACAGCGCTACATTCTAAACTTTAGTGAAACAATTCGGGGTTAAAAGTGCTCAAAACACATCTAGATAAGTTCCTTAGGGGGTCTTCTTTCCAAAATGGGGTCACTTGTGGGGGGTTTCCACTGTTTAGGCACATCAGGGGCTCTCCAAACGCGACATGAGTTCCGATCTCAATTCCAGCCAATTTTGCATTGAAAAGTCAAACGGCGCTCCTTCCCTTCCGAGCTCTGCCATGCACTCAAACAGTGGTTTATCCCCATATATGAAGTATCAGCGTACTCAGGACAAATTGCACAACAACTTTTGGGGTCCAATTTATCCTGTTACCCTTGGGAACATAAAAAATTTGGGGCAAAAAGATCATTTTTTGTGAAAATTAGTATGAAATTTTTTTTACGGCTCTACATTATAAACATCTGTGAAGCACTTGGAGGTTCAAAGTGCTCACCACACATCTAGATTAGTTCCTTGAAGGGTCTACTTTCCAAAATAGTGTCACTTGTGGGGGTTTCCACTGTTTAGGCACGTCAGGGGCTCTCCAATCGCGACATGGGTTCCGATCTCAATTCCAGCAAATCTTGCATTGAAAAGTCAAATGGCGCTCCTTCCCTTCCAAGCTCTGCCATGTGCCCAATCAATGGTTTACCCCAACATGTGGGGTATCGGCGTACTCAGGACAAATTGTACAACGACTTTTGTGGTCCAATTTCTCCTGTTACCCTTGGTAAAATAAAGCAAATTGGATCTGAAGTAAAAATTTTGTGAAAAAAAAATTAAATGTTCAATTTTTTTTAAACATTCCAAAAATTCCTGTGAAGCACCTGAAGGGTTAATAAACTTTTTGAATGTGGTTTTGAGTACCTTAAGGGGTGCAGTTTTTAGAATGGTGTCACTTTTGGGCACTTTCTGTCATATAGACCTCTCAAAGTCACTTCAAGTGTGAGGTGGTCCGTAAAAAAAAAAAATGGTTTTGCAAATTTTGTTGCAAAAATGAGAAATCGCTGGTCATCTTTTAACCCTTATAACTCCCTAACAAAAAAAATGATGTTTCCAAAATCGTGCTGATGTAAAGCAGACATGTGGGAAATGTTGTTTATTAACTATATTATGTGATATAACTTTCTAATTTAAGAGCATAAAAACTAAAAGTTTGAAAATTGCTTAATTTTCAACAAAATTTTTGTTTTTTTCACAAATAAATGCAAGTCATATCGAAGAAGTTTTACCACTATCATGAAGTACAATATGTCACGAGAAAACAATGTCAGAATCACCAGGATCCGTTGAAGCGTTTCAGAGTTATGACCTCATAAATGACAGTGGTCAGAATTGTAAAAATTGGCCCTGTCACTTAGGTGAAAACAGGCTTCGGGGTGAAGGGGTTAAGCTAGAGTATAACAGACCCAAAACACAAGGGGTGTCAGTTATAATTACTAGTGCAGAATAAACTGAAACAACCAATTGGATTTTGTCATTTTGTTCAAATGCCGGTGGTAGGTTAAAGGGCTTTTCCAGAACTTAGATTCATTTTTCAAAGGGAACTGAGCTGCAGTACCTGAGAACGACCACTACACAGTGCACGGAGCTGAGGTGTTTCAGCTGCAAACACTGATTTCTTCCTTCCACCATGGACGCTGCAAGCAGCTGATCGGTGAGGTGTAAGGTGTCAGACCTCCATCACTCTGATATTGATAAACTATCTAACCCCATTAAAGGGAACCTGTCAGCAGGATTGTGCACAGTAGCCTGCACACAGTGTTATACTGATTAAAATGATACCTTGGTTGATGAAATCCGTCTTGTTGTTTCTTAATCTTTATTTTCAGTTTTGTGTTAATGATATGCTCGTGTCCTAAGGCGGGGCTGGTGTATCAGGTGCTCTGATTATATATTCATAATGCAGACTGCTGATAGGTCACTGACCTGGCCCCTAGTTTGCATAATGAATACCTAACATACTGAATAAAAAAAAAATGCAGGCAGGTGCTGGCTGTGGCACCTGCGCTGCAGCATAATCGTATGTTTTATGTGCACTTAATCACTTTTGCTTATTTAATTCAGTGAGTTTGAAAAAAAAGGCAATTTGAAAATGGCGCAGTAGAAACTATCGGTGTGTATTAGGATCCGATAGCTGCTATTGGGCAGGCACTGGCGGCGCCATTTTGTTGGAGAAGAAAAGAAAAAGATTTCTTCCTCCAAGATGGCGCTGCCCGCGCAGTAGCAGCTCTCCAAGATATATGCATTGCTTATATAGCGCCATCATATTCTGCTGTGTTTTACATACATTATCATCACTGTCTCCATTGGGGTTCACAATCTAGATTCCCTATCAGTATGTCTTTGTAATGTGATAGAACAGAGAGAAATGGAGTTCATGTCCAGAAAGTTTACATAAATATTTTATTATGTTACAAAAAATACCCAATAGGTTTACCAGCAATATATGAACAATACATAGAAGTAAAAAATCAAGACAATTAGAGATGTAGGGTAGCACAGACAAAAAAACGGTGCAAAGCTCGGTCTGATGCCAATTACCTAAGAATCAACTGCATCGTGCAGAATATAACACAGGTCTAAATACGGGGGGCATATAAAGCGATATGTACCAGTATCATGAGCCCTGTACACAGACTCATATCTCACTTGTTAAGCCATAAATCCCCACCCCGGACTCTTACCCATGTGCTGGCACCAGGACCGGACCACACCGTTGCCCGTTGTCTTTGTAATGTGGGAGGAAACCATAGAACCCGGAGGAAACCCACGCAAACACAGGGAGAACATACTAACTCCTTGCAGATGTTGTCCTTAGTGGGATTTGAACCCAGGACTCCAGCGCTGCAATGCTACCCACTGAGCCACCGTGCTGCCCACACATACAATACACAGACATGCACACACACACACACACACAGTATGCAGATATTCACACATATAGTATGCAGACATCCAAACATACAATACACAGACACAGTACGCACACATGCACAGATACAGTACACAGACATGCACACACATACAGTACACAGACATGCATACACATACAGTACACAGACATGCACACACATACAATACACAGACATGCACACACATACAATACACAGACATGCACACACATACAGTACACAGACATGCACACACATACAATACATAGACATGCACACACATACAATACACAGACATGCACACACATACCATACACAGACATGCACACACATACAATACACAGACATGCACACACATACAATACACAGACATGCACACACATACAGTACACAGACATGCACACACATACAATACACAGACATGCACACACATACAATACACAGACATGCACACACATACAATACACAGACATGCACACACATACAGTACACAGACATGCACACACATACAGTACACAGACATGCACACACATACAATACATAGACATGCACACACATACCATACACAGACATGCACACACATACAATACACAGACATGCACACACATACAATACAGACATGCACACACATACAGTACACAGACATGCACACACATACAATACACAGACATACACACACATACAATACACAGACATGCACACACATACAATACACAGACATGCACACACATACAATACACAGACATGCACACACATACAATACACAGACATGCACACACATACAGTACACAGACATGCACACACATACAGTACACAGACATGCACACACATACAGTACACAGACATGCACACACATACAATACACAGACATGCACACACATACAATACACAGACATGCACACACATACAATACACAGACATGCACACACATACAATACACAGACATGCACACACATACAATACACAGACATGCACACACATACAATACACAGACATGCACACACATACAATACACAGACATGCACACACATACAATACACAGACATGCACACACATACAATACATAGACATGCACACACATACAGTACACAGACATGCACACACATACAATACACAGACATGCACACACATACAATACACAGACATGCACACACATACAATACACAGACATGCACACACATACAATACACAGACATGCACACACATACAATACACAGACATGCACACACATACAATACACAGACATGCACACGCATACAATACACAGACATGCACACGCATACAATACACAGACATGCACACACATACAATACACAGACATGCACACACATACAGTACACAGACATACACACACATACAGTACACAGACATGCACACACATACAATACACAGACATGCACAGACATACAATACACAGACATGCACACACATACAATACACAGACATGCACACACATACAGTACACAGACATGCACACACATACAATACATAGACATGCACACACATACAATACACAGACATGCACACACATACAATACACAGACATGCACACACATACAATACACAGACATGCACACACATACAGTACACAGACATGCACACACATACAGTACACAGACATGCACACACATACAGTACACAGACATGCACACACATACAATACACAGACATGCACACACATACAGTATGCAGATATGCACACATACAATACACAAACATGCACATACACAAACATATTCACAGATACGTACACATACAGCCATACGTACATATACATATTTGAAGACAAATTCATAAAAATACATATAAACAGACATAAATGTATACACAGTCATACACACTGACATACATGGATATACACATCATACATGCACACACAATGACACATTAGAAATATGTTTAATATGGGGAGGCCGGCAACAAGCCTTGCTCACCTCCCCGTGGCTTGTGTCCTGCTGAGTTCCCCTGGCATGTGGCTGCACCAGGCGCGCTGCTTGATGACCGTTTCACAGTGCCAGCACTGCACCTTTAATTTTGTCGGCCCCACTGCATCACTGCTAGCCAACATGTCTGTGAAAGTGACGGCCATCAAGCAGCGTCAAAGAAGAAACAGGTGGCCCTGCACAGCTGCGGAACCAGCTGAAAATAGATGCCGGCAGCAAGTGGTGTGGACGGTGTCCCTGATGGTGAGTTGGCCCCACCATTTATCCAGGTCCTCCGGACTTGCCTGGGTGTGCCAGGTGGTGAGGCTGTCCCTCGTGTTGTCAGATAGCAACTCAAAAAAGAGTAAGAAGTACATGGACTCAGTGAAAACTATCTGGACATAACTAGTTAACTCATTGTGTACCATACACTTTCATTTCTAATATCAGAAACTTTTTATTTTCCTCTGCAGCCCTTATTACATCATGTGTCTACAGGGTTTCCCTAAAGTCTAGACACATTGGAATTCTCGTTAACTATAATTTTATCATTTTACTTAATTTAGTTTAATTAACTATAATAGAATTTTGCAAAGTGCATCATCCCTTACATCGCAAATGATGGAAATCATATTGAAGAAGTTATTTAATATTCCAACTGAATAAAATGTTAATAAATTTCATTTTGTGAAAATATTTATTTTTGCCTGTGTCCAGACTTTAGTTTGTAATTGAACATGAAAAATTAAGTGAAAAATCCTCCTTAGTCCTCATTCTCACGTATGAGAAAAACGGACTGATTATTTTAATCAGACTCTGATCAGAGTTTAATTAGAGTGTGCTTCGAGTGTGATCAGTTTTTTCTCACATGTGGAGAAAAAAACGTTTCTCTAACTTGTTCTTTTTGACAGTCCATGAACATCGGATGTCATCCAGGTGTGGTCCAATTTTTTCATGTACCCATAGACTTGCATTGACGATTTTGATCATGGTCCAACCCCGTCCCTAGTCCTACAACAGATTAGCTGTTTTCTGTCAATATACAATGTACACAGAAAGCTCATCATTCCGAGCTCTGCTAGATCTGCAGCAGAGAGAACTCTGATTTTATCCCAACTGCTGTACCAAGTAAACTAAGTGATACATTGCAGGAATCAGGATTTCTGCTCCTACATCATGCTACTGTCAGATTATATAGCAAAACCTTGTTGATACATTTGAAGTCGAGTATGTGCACCTCTGCTCCATTAAGGACGGAGCCACAGAGCCTCATTCCTGAGTTCCAGACCCAATCTCGGGATCACCGGAGGTCCTAGTGATCAGACCTAAAATGATCAGCATTGAGATGGAAAATACAGTTGAAACAAGAAGTCTACATACACTGTATAAAAAGGCACATATGCATGTTTTTCTCAATATCTGACATGAAATCAGACTAAACCTTTCCCGTTTTTGGTCAATTAGGATTGCCATAATTATTAATATTTGCCAAATGCCAGAATAATTACAGAGAGAGAATGTTTTAAAGCATTTTTATTACTTACTGCAAAGTCAAAAGTTTTCATACATTTCATTAGTATTTAGTACCTTTGCCCTTAAACTGAATGACTTGGGTCAAACATTTGGAATATCCTTCCACAAGCTTCTCACAATAGCTTGTTAGAATTAGGGCCCATTCCTCCTGACAAAACTGGTGTAACTGATCCAGGTTTTTAGGTCACCTTGCTAGCTCCGGCCTTTTCAGCTTTGCCAATATATTTTCAATAGGATTGAGATCAGGGCTTTGTGATGGCCGCTCCAAAACATTGACTTTGTTGTCCTTAAGCCACATTGTTACCATTTTGGCAGTATGCTTTGGGTCATTACTCATTGCCCATTTGGAAGACACATTTACGCCCAAGCTTCAACTTCCTGTCTGATGTCTTGAGATGTTGCTTCAGTATTCCCACATAATCTTCTTTTCTCATGATGCCATCTATTTTGTGAAATGAGCCACACCCTCCTGCAGCAAAACAACCCCGATGATGATGATGATGCCACCCCCGTGTTTCACAGTTGGGATGGTGTTCTTAGGCTTCCAAGCTTCTCACCTTTTCCTCCAAATGCAACAATGGTCATTATGCCCAAAAAGTTAAATTTTAGTTTCATCAGACCACAGAACATGTCTCCAAAAATTAAGGACTGTGTTCCTGTCTGCATTTTCATGCATTAATATGGCTTTTTTATGTTTCTTTTGGAGTAATGGCTTCTTCCTGGCAGAGTGGCCTTTCAGGCCATGTTGATACAGTATTCGTTTCACTGTGGATATTGACACAAACTTATCAGCTTCCACCTTCACCTTCACAAGGTCTTTTGCTTTTGTCCTTGGGTTGATATGCCCATGTCATGCCAATGCATGCTCATTAGTGATGAGCGAGTATACTCGTTGCTCGGGTTTTCCCGAGCACGCTTGGGTGACCTCCGAGTATTTGTTATAGTTTTCATCGCCTCAGTTGCATGCTTTACGGCTTCCAGATACGCTGAATACAAGAGGGAATTCCCTAACAAACAGGCATTCCTCACATGTATTCAGCATATCTGGAAGCCGTAAATCATGCAACTGAGGCAATGAAAACTATAACTCCGAGCAATAACAAATACTTGGAGGTCACCCGAGCAACGAGTACACTCGCTCATCACTAATGCTCATCTCTGGGACACAGAATCCATCTCCTTCCTGAGCGGTATGATGGCTGGACATTCCCATCTTGTTTGTACTTGCTTGTACAGACGAACGAGGCACCTTCAGGTATCTTGAAATTGTACCCAAGGATGAGCCAGAATTGTGCAAGTCCACAACTCTCTTCCTGATATCTTGGCTGATTTCCTTAGACTTTCCCATGATGCTACACAAAAGAAACAGTGTGTTTCAGGTGTGCATTAAAATACATCCTCAGGTGTGTCTCTAATTAACTCAGATGTTGTCAAAAAAGAAGCTTCCAAACACCTGACATTATCATTTGGGCAGTCAAGAATTGTTTAAAGGCATAAGAAAATGTAAACTTTTGACTTTGCAGTAAGTAATACAAATGCCTTAAAACATTCTCTCTCTCTCATTATTCTGGCATTTGCCAAATATTAATAATTATGGAAATCCTAATTGACCTAAACTGAGATTTCATGTCAGATATTGAGAAAAACATGCATATTTGTCTTTTTATATAGTGCATGTAAACTTCTAGTTTCAACTGGAACTTGATTTTTGGGGAATAACTTTTTTATATTGGTTTTAAATTATGTGACAGGAATATGGCAAATTAAAAATACCAGTCTTCAGGTCTCTTGTCAATCTTAACTGCATTTTCCATATTTTTCCATATTTGTAAGTTTCACAAACGACAAATAATATTTCAGTTACTTCTTACTATTAAAAATTAAAAATAACGACCCCCCATCCCACCCCGAACTATCATTAATATCTATGCATGTTCCGCCTTGCAGCCTATTGCCTCAGGAGGTTTTTGTCACTTGTGGTTTTCTTCTTACTGATTCAGATATGTCCAAACTACATTAGATGACTTTATAATTAAAAAGATTAGTCAGATAAACATTTAATATTGGTTCTAGTGTGACAGGCGAATGGCTTAATTGTATTTTCCAGGGTGTAGAACAAATTAAAATTACCATAGTTTCAAGCCCTCCAGCCAATCATTTTTTACAGATAAACAATATGATAAATGGAGCTTCCATTCCTCAAATATTCTGTATTTGTCCAGTAAATAAGAGTATTTCCATTGATTGCTTGGTTTGGAGAGTAGTGAGGAAGATAGGAGGTAATTAAAAGCATAAATCTCTGGAGGTTGTGGAAGGTAATTCTACACTTGGAAACAGGAATGACAGAATGATAAACATTTTTGATCCCGAAGGCTTCCATTACCTGCTTTATAATGAGCCAAATACTGCATGATTTCACATCTCTCTGACCTTTTTATTGACAATCATCCATGTTTCCACATAATATTGTGTGTCATAGAGAGGATAGCAAAATGGGTATTTTCTGAATGCAGAAATGCGAAATGAAATCTCAAGTCATCACAGATGTAAATTGTGTTTCTTGAATTCCTGAATAATTGGCTGCTTGTCATATAATAATCAGGTTCTCTTGTAGACAATTACAAAGCTCAAATGGAGATGCCGGTGGGAGCAGAACAAGGTTTATTCTGATATTATTCAATATCATCACATTTAGCTTTTGTTTTATAAAAATTATGCCAAAACCTTGAAACTGTGTGGCACCATTACTTCTACAACTGCATATGGCTTGGCACAGGCTAGACAGGAATCTGCTGCCTGAGGAAATCCATGGTCCTCACTAGAGATGAGCAGAAAGTTTCACAGGACCCTGGTCCGTCATCTGCATCATTACTCTGTGGAGGCCAGACCAGAGTCCAGTGAAGATCCTCAGAAAGCACTTCGGTACTCCATAACTGGCATTCTAATGCAATCATTCAATGCGCTTCCGGCATTTACAAAGCCAACGAGTAAAGCTTAGAGGCTAGGTGACACAAGATATCGAAATGGCAAGTTGGGCTTGTAAATGTCAAAGGCATCCAAGGTACTAGCATTCGAGTGGTGGCTGCGGAAATTTGTAGGACACTGCTCTGCCTGCCACTGAGTACCAATGTGGATGCTTTACCAGTGTCTTTTTGCTTATTCTTACTCCTCACACTTTCCTCAAAAGAAGCCTGAAGTTGTAGTCACCAGAATAGTGGCGAACGGGCAGCCATAGTACTAGTGTAGCAAAAGGGTAGTTGGGTAGAATGAAGACATAGTCTCCAGTATAATTCTACAGATACCGAATGTTGTACTAAAGTTGGAGTGGGGAAACTTTTTCCTACCGAGGGCCATTTAGATATTTATAACCTCATTCTTGGGCCATACAAAATTATCAGCTTAAAAATTATGCTGCTATATTTGGTCAAACAATTAATTAACTCACCCCTATGTGATGGATGGAGCTGCTTCTCTTTGTTGAGGTTGTGAGATTGTTAGGTGGTAATGATGATGTTGCTACTTGCAACTGCTTTTCCAAGTATGCGTCGGTTTGGAGCACAGGTGACTCTTTGCGTTAAGTTTTGTAAAGAACTTGCAGAAGTATGTTGTACCAAACACAGATGCATATTATTCTGCATGTCGCCTCACAGTGAGAAATTAATCCCTGCTCATGTTACATTTATATAGCTCAAGCAGTTGGAGGTCTGCTGTATACATCACACAGGAGACACTGAGACTGCTTTATATATCACATAGGAGACACAGACTCCAGGACAGGAGCGTAACGCACGCCACCTCTGCCCACAAAGAACGTCTTGACACTGGCACTGTCCAGCATCAGGATACAATCCTTCAATGCATGCACCAAAGAATTCAGCAGTAAACGCTGGTTAGGGGTTGGGCGTTCTTTCAGTGAAATGAGCTAGTATAGGGTCAGTGCACAGCCAAATTGGAACTTCAACCCAACCACTGCAATCCATGGGAATCAGCTGGGGGCCAGAGGAAAGGACATCTTCAAGAGTCAGAAAGCATATTCAGGAGTCAGAACCAAGAGAAAAAATACAAATGTCAGGGAAGTCCAAGTATCCAAGCTTGAGCAATGATATATCCAAAGCTCAATACGAGAGGTTAGAAAGGTCAGAATCGTTAGCAATAGTAATACATTAAAACTAGCACATGGTTTGCAATGTTTTTGTGCATGTATGAAAAAAGATACATACTGCCAGGATGGTGGACTATGGACTACATTCAAGTGGCTCTTTCGAGGCTGTGTTGAGATCCCTGTTAAAATACATTTTTTTGGGATTCCAACAGAAACCCCAACGTAATGCTGGTGGGGACACTGTATAAGTGTGAACCTAGCCTAATATATTCCATCTTATTATGGATTTATCTTTATAGCAATTCTAGGACAAATATTTCCAACTTTCATTCTTAGTTGTGTGAAGGAAGCTGCCTATTCCTTCTGCCGAAGACTGACTACTATGTCCATATGTGATTGATTAAGCCTGTTTTCTTTTATAACTTGGCCTCTTCTCTCATAAATCTTATAGATGTGAGTGGGAAGGTCCATTTTATTCTTTTATGCAGAGTGATGAATTACTACCTTTGCATGCATTTCGGTTTATTTGATTAGCCACTGATAGAAATGCATTATTCACAAGGCTCTACTTCCAGTATCTATTATTGTAATAAATTATATTCTACTTAGTTGTAGCCCAGTCAACTGCCTACCATATTATCAATAGCCATAACAACTCATCACAACTCCCACGCATTAAACCATGGGTCCTTTCCCAATATCTATAGCTATAGATATACTTCTTTTGGATTTCACATTGCATTTGATGAGCACTTGTTATTTATATTTCTTTATTTTGCATTGGCTCTCTGGTAATATCCTAATGCCCATTTGCCCACACAGTGCATTCTAATGTCCATATGCTCAGTCTGCAAATGCTTATTGCAAATTTGCATGCAAGATTGTACTAGTTCTCTATATATCCCTATATAAGTTGCTTATCTGATTTTTTTCCTTGTTTTTTTCCTTATAAGTTCACTACTCAGAATGTGCCGTTGATCCCATCGGACAACCTTTAGCTGATACTTAATAAATGTGCTAACACTGGTGCCACATGGCAACTTTGTCCACGACACAAGTCATGCAGCCAAAGATTGCCTTGGACAATGTAGGTTAATGGGGTCACATTGCGACCCCTATGTTACCACCACAACCATGTCTCAAAAAGTCAAAACCAGTTGGATTTTTTATGACTTGGTATCTTGAGGGTCACAGTGCAACCCCATTCACCTGCATTATGCTGCGGTGTAGCAGTGGCACAGAACCATTTTTATCTTCAAGACCTGTGTCGCGGCCAAAGTCATCATGTAGCCCCAGCCTAAATGTAAAGGATGGCTAATCCACCTCTCTCCTCGCTACTCCCCTGCTTCTCCCCTCTGCAAATCCCTCCACTGGCTCCCAATTCCCCAACGAATCCAGTTCAAACTACTAACACTGATCTAGAAAGCCATCCACAACCTGTCCCCTCACAATATCTCTGAACTAATCTCCCAATATTTTCCCTCACGTAATCTTTGATCCTCCCAAGACCTCTTACTCTCCTCCACACTTATTCGTTCCTCACACAACCGCCTCCAAGATCTGTCCTGAATATCCCCCATCCTCTGGAATTCCATGCCTCAACACGTCCGATTATCCACGACCCTCGGATCCTTCAGATGGAACCTGAAAACCTATCTCTTCAGGAAAGCCTACAGCCTACAATAACCATTCTGCTGCCTCACCACCACCAGAGCTGCCGCCTCACCACCACCTGAGCTGCTGCCTCACCACCACCAGAGTTGCCACACCCCCGACCTTCTGTCTCTTCCCCATTATCCCATAGAATGTAAGTCCGCAAGGACAGGGTCCTCTCCCCTGTGTACCGGTCTGTCACTGTAAATTTGTTTACTGTAAACGATATCTATAACTCTGTACGTAACCCCTTTCTCATGTATAGCACCATGGAATTAATGGTGCTATACAAATAAATAATAATAATAATAATAAAACGTCAATGGGTTACAAAGATATGTTCCTTGTATTTTTAAAGGGGTTGCCTAGTGTGATAGACGTCTTGTTATGTACCCTATAAAAAGTGATGTGTTATCCGAGCATGCTCTGATGGTATCTGAGTATCTTGGGTGTGCTCGAATAATATGTTCAAGACTGAGTGGCTGCATGTCACGCTGCTGTTTGTTAGGCAATACCCGCATGTGTTGCTGCTGTCTAACAGGTGTGAGACATGCAGGAGTGGAGACTCAAACATATTTTTCAAGCACACCGAAGATCCTTGGATAGCACCTAAGCATTCTCTGATAACAGCACATTCACTCATCACTACCTGTAAACACTTTCAAGTCATTTCTTGCTCTTTTTTCCTTCCTCCCCTTTCTTTCATGAACCATAACTTTTTTATTTTTCCATTGACACAACGATATCAAGGCTTGTTTTATGCAAGACAAGTTGTAGTTTTAAAACATATGATTTATTTTACTACATAATGTACTGAAAAAGAGGAAAACAAATTCAAGTGAGGTGAAATGGTGAAAAAAAGTTATTGTTTTTGAGGTTTTCTTTTTACTGTGTTTATTATGCAATAAAAATGACCTTGCAATATAATTGTCAATGTTAGGACAATTACAGTGATACCAAATTTATACGTTGACGTTAATTTTATTGTTTGAAAGAAAAAAATCACGATCTTGTAAAAACAAATTTTCCTTCTTTTGACAGAGACTTGTAACTTTTCTGTTTTTATCTGTCGAAAGTATGAGGGCTTCTTTGTGTGCTGAACTAATGATTTTATTGATACCATTTTGGGGTGCATATAAAGTTTTGAGAGCTTTTTACTGAATTTTTTGGGAGGGGGATGTCGTGGCAAAAACTACAGAAATTCTTGGGTTTCGATTTCAGTTTGCACCACTTAACGTACAGTTTAAATCATTTTCCATACAAAACAATACCAAGTATGTTTAATCTTTAATTTCTTTATATTTAAATGGGAAAAAGGCAGTGATTTAAACTGAGCCTCCTTAAAGGGAACCTGTCAGCATGTCAATACTTTCAGCTTTTTCGTTGTAGATTTTACCCATACTAATGAATGGGGAAAAATCTGCAACAAAAACGAATGTAAAAAAAACCACAGCAAAAAAAACAACAAAATGTGGCAAAAACACACATATTTTATGCTGCATTTTTCCTGCCAACACATCAGGATTTACAGTGGAATTTCTGCTGCAAATCCTGAACATGTGCACATACCCTAAAAATGCATGGCTGTAATAATGCGGCCAGTGTCTTATTCATGCTGCCTGCAGTTTGGACAGCATTAATCAGTTAACAAGTTCCCTTTAGGTAGCCAAGTTAACTCGTTACACCTCTATACAGGCTAGTATAAAGAATTTCCGCTCATCCTTCTCAGCAGGCTGTATAACTCTGATTTTCAATACGCTGCTGATAGGTTTCTATCCATACTTGTCAGTTCTTTTTGATGCAGTTCTGTAGAAGAAGCAGTAGAAACCACTTAATAACAGGAATATTTTAACTTCTTATAAATGAACATATCAAGTGCCAAACGTCCACAGGGCTTAGTAAACCCGTTATAAATTGTATAATGTGTAAGGATTATTTATTTTACATGTAAATCCAAACTGCAATTTGCTTAGAATGCAAATCTCCGTTTTGTGTATTTCATGTTTAGAAATAGATTTATGCAGATCTTGCTTGAATGAGAATTTTTGCATCTTGTCAGAAGTTCAAATGACATCCATGTTGTCTGTGATCATCCTTTTAAATTAAGCGGTAGATGGAGGACATAGAGAAAAATCAAATGGGATCTCCTGCTGCTAGTTAATGCTAATATCTTCACATCCCCTTCTTTACTTGCCTCCATAACATACCATAAAAAACACTTTACGTATAGACTTGATGTCATACTCTTTTGTATGTACAGCTTTTATGCAAATGTTTGTGTCTCCATAGTTACAGACTACAAACAAACACTGATTGTAGTCAGATTCTGTAGTCATGCGTTACTTCAGTTCCTCTGCCTCATTTTCTTGCTAATGTTCAAGTCATTGTACAGGTTCAGAAAAATATAGCTTCTGTCTGGATTCCACCCTTCAGTGTGTCTCGGATGCAGTTACTGTAGGCTCAGCTGTAAATCTAGTACAGGGGCATGTTCAAGCTGTACAGTGGGTATGGAAAGTATTCAGACCATTCTTGACTGGCCCAGCTAGAGCCCTGACCTAAACCCAATTGAGCATCTCCGGAGAGACCTGAAAATGGCTGTCCACCAACGTTCACCATCCAACCTGACAGAACAGGAGAGGATCTGCAAGGAATATTTTCAGAGGATCCCCAAATCCAGGTGTTAAAAACTGTTACATCATTCCCAAGAAGACTCATGGCTGTACTAGCTCAAAAGGGTTCTTCTACTCAATACTCAACAAAGGGTCTCAATACTTATGACCATGTGATATTTGAGTTTTTCTTTTTTAATATGAAAAAAGTTCTACATTTCTGTTTTTTTCAGTCAAGATGGGGCGCAGAGTGTACATTAATGAGAAAAAAATAACTTTTTTTGAATTTACCAAATGGCTGCAATTAAACAAGGAGTGAAAAAATTAAAGGGGTCTGAATGCTTTCCATACCCACTGTAAGTACTTTGATTTGAAAGCTTAGTGTCCAGTCTGGTGCACAGGTATGCTGAGCTGTTATTGTTTTGATTGACAGTTTGGCTGTCCAATATGAGACTGGGAGGTGCTGGGCTGTCTCCAGGTGTTTATTGTCCCGGGTGATTGTCCAGCTACTTAGCTGGGCTGTTAGTCCCAGACATCTAATAAAGGCGGTCAGAAGTGGTTCACTCTATATATAAGATGATGGTGCTCGAAGGAAAAGAAGTATAATACAGAATGATGATCTTCAGCACTCAATAAGTCACAAAAGAATTAAAGTTTCAAATGATTTCCAATTTAATGAACAGCCGACATAACGGGATACACAGAAATCAGTCCATCCAACATTTCGGAACCATTGCCTTTATCAAGGAAGTATGTATGAGATTTATGCTAGTATATTTCCAGATTTTCAGTGCAGTGTGGTAAGGATCATGCCAAATGGCACCTAGTACGAACAGACCATATGCTCTGATGAGGAGTTGCCAGCGTGCTTCCGGTGATTACATGCGATGAGGTCCCAGACCTCTGCCAGATGTATCAGTGGCACCCCAGGAGTTCGGGTACCACAGTGTTGCTGCCTTCCTCTCAGGGAGGGTAATGCCATTCCTGGAGACAGGAAAGATCCCTTTGGCAGGTAATCTCACATACAACACTTTCTGAATCCAGGCCAGAAGGGGGAGCTCAAAACCTGGTTTTCAGGGGAAATTCCCTATTTCCATCCTGGTCTGGAGGAGGAGCTATGTTGTTTGGTGCAGACAAGAGACACGGAAAGAGCAGAGGAGTGATTAGGAGCTTGAGGAGGGCTGTGATTGGGCCCCTCTAAGCAGAGCACAGAAACTGGGCACCAGGAGCCCGAGGTTGTGGGTAACTGCAAGTCCCACAGCAGAACCGGAGGGCAGAGAGCTGAAAGTAACCCGCCCCATTAAACCTGAGGTACAGCAGCATTCCAGAGTCTGGAGTCACCGTATACAGAGACCCCAGAGAAACGGCTCACGTTGCCTACCATACAGCTATTGTCCCAGGACAGGAGAGAACGAGGACCTTGTTAGGACACTACAGGCGGCAAGGGACTTATAGTCAGCGCAAAGTGGAAGGCTCCCAACCTGACCTGCCAAGGGGGTTTCCACCTGTCTTCAGGCTGCCAGGACTCCATCTACACCTGTTGCTGGTACCCTGGACTGTGGCTTGCTACCATCAGTAAACCAGGTAAAAGACTGCAACCCTGTGTCCTCCGTTTATTTACCGGCAACCCACCATCCTTGGCCACTCCACAGGGAGCAATGGGACCGCGCTTCACCTGTGGGAAGCGTCACCATCTATGCTGCAGTAACATCACCACAGAGGACCCTGTTGAGCATCGTCGGTCCCCTCTGACCGAGAACCACAGGTGGCGTCACAAATACAAACTTTATTACAAAACCACTTAAAAGACTTTTCCCTTTCAATTGAGTGCCCAGGGCCACGGATCGGGTCGCAGCCACCGTCACATCCCCTTTAAGTGCGACTGGACCCGGTACCGAGTATCCCCATTGCCGTGGTGGGCGACTCATATCTTCAACTAAGTGTGGTTGGTTTTCTCTGTGTATAGTGTTTTGCTTGATGATCTATCTTTGCCTGACCTTGGACCTTGTTCTGACCCTCCAACTGTTTAACCCCTTTGTTCTGATCCACTATCCTCCTGGCATATTGACCTCAAACTATTACCTGACTATGCCTTTGTCTCTTCTCTCTGTTTATGACGTACACTCTTGGTTTTTGACCTTGAACTCCTTGACTATCCCGACTCACAGGCTTGTCCTTGAGAAGTGACTCAGTATCACATCTTCTTTTTATTCCTTTCAAAAACAGCACCTCTCCTGTCCACAGGTTGTGTGTGGTATTGCCGGATAATCTTATTAAGTTCAATACAGCTGAGCTTCAAAATTGAACAAAACTCATGAACAGACGGGAAAATATAGAAAATATACAGCCCTGCCTTTCTAATACTGCACAACCCCTTTAAGAGAGTATACTTTTACCATTAACGATAATTCCCAGTCCAATTATTTTATGATCATTGGTTAAAAAGCAAATCATCACATCTGCTAAATGTAAACTTCTGCCTTAACATGATACCTTTTCCACAAAATATATTGTATTTACGGGAAGGGATGAATACAAGCTGAGCTCCCTCCACACATGACAGATGCCGACTATATTACATAGCCAGTATCTACGGTTATTAACCATTTAAATGTCCCTGTCAATCTCTGTCAGCAGCATTTAAATGTAATGTGCGCTGGTGCATGTGATCATGGAAACTGACGGGTTACTATTATTTTTCAACCGAGTGTGATCCATCAAAACATCAGATCACACTCGGACCAATATTATTTTATGGGGCCGTGCACATGTCTGAATTCTTCCTCAGACCAAGCCGGTCCAAGTTAAAAAAAAAATTGCAGCATATCCAAGTTAAATCCGATATTTAAATCACACTCGGCCATGCAACTCAATGAGTCTGTGTAAATCATCGAACTGCACTCGTATGTCTCAGATTTCTGCGCAGTAACATTATGGAAACACTAAGCTGACACTGATCAGAGTTTAATCAGAGTCTCATTTGGAAAATTGGCCCAATTTTCAATGAATGAGATAATCTACAGCCGTCTGACCGTAGCCTTAGTATGTGATCCATAGGAGATTTTCATTATATCTTGCAATACCGTGGTATTGCAATTTATAGTACAAATTATCAAACCATTGTAGGTTAAATTCACCTAAAGGGAAGAAAAAAAAATAAAGATAAAACTTTTTAAAATTCTAAAAATTAAAAATATATATATTTCCCCTTTAAAAATAAAGAAGGGAAAAAAATAAACATATTTGATATCACCATTCGTAAAAGTCTAGTCTATTAAAATAAGCAATTATTTTAACCTGATCGGTAAACGCCGCATAGAGGAAAAATATCTGAAAGTCGGAATTTCGTTTTTTTTGTCACCTCCCTAAAAAATATAATAAGCAATCAAAGCAACATATGTACACAAAACTCATATCCTTAAAAACATCAGTTCACGCAAAAAATAAAGCTCTTACTCAGACCCATAAACAGAACAGTAAAAAATGTCACAGGTCTGAAAAAATTTCAGCACAAAGCAAAAACTTTTTTTCATAATATTCTGAATTTCTTTTCATGACTTAAACAGAAACAAAAAATGATGAATGTTTGATATTGACGTAATCAAATTGACTTGGAAAATCATTTTACCAGGTCATTTTTACATTACAAGGCCTTAAAAATAAAATAAAAAAAAAAACAGGGGCGTTGGAATTTTTTTCCCGTGTTTCAGTACATTACATGGTAGAGGAAATGATTCCATTCAAAACTACAACTCGTCCCGCAAAAAATATAACATCTCACACATTTATTTAGACTCATAGCTCCACAACATGAACAAGACTTTGGAATTTTCCACTTTTTGCTTTTCTTATATTTTAGACAGAATGCTCCAAATTCCAGTTACATTTTGTATATTTTGAAATACTCCCCATCATTTTGCTTGCGACAATTGATAAAGCTTTTAATTGGGTTCACTCTAACCTGGTGTGGCTGGTCATTTGGTTACGAGCTGTTAGGTCATTCCAAAACAGATTAAAGAGAGGAGAATAAAACACTTCCAACCAATTTGCTTGCCAGTCTCCACACTTCGTGTGTCTTCTGTCCTGCTTTCTTTTAATCATATGTTTGCATTGGTGCTTGAGGGACTTTAACTACACAAGCATGTAACATTTTATTGTAGTATAGTCATGTAGTTCCTGACATGAATTCCTCCAGTCTTTAATTACCAGTCAGGTCGCCTTCTACACATCTACAGTGTAACACCAGTAATGAATATTAAATTATTGCTATGGAACGAGCACTGCCTTGATGGCTTGCAGCTCCTCGGCCTGTGCCCTCTCCACTTCGCATCGCATATTACGTCTACACTTAAGATAAAAAGGTCTCGCCTAACACATTAAAGCTCTTTTCTGCAATTACTCTTGGAAGTTGCAATTTAACTAGCAAGTATCTTCTTTAGTTTCCACAGTCTTAAAGGCCCATTAGCAGCATGTCTTCCAGAGTTATGGACTGTTATTATAGGTTTAGTTTACCCCTTCATTCCGATATGAACCATGACAATATGTTTTATTTTTGTATTATATACCGATATATAGCCATGTCTATCAATATGTGATTGGTGAAACACCAACAGACATTGGAAGTAGGGTGTCAATGTGTGATTGGCAAAGAACTAAAGTACATTGGAGGTAGGATATCAGGGTGTCATTGGTGAAGAACAAATGCACATCTTAGGTAGGATATCAGTGTGTTATTGGTGAAGAACCAATACACATCGAAGGTAGGGTATCAATGTGTGATTGGTGAAGAACAAATGTACATGTAAGGTAGGATATCAGTGTGTTATTGGTGAAGACCAAATGTGCATGTAAGGTAGGATATCAATGTGTGATTGATGAAGAACCAATAGACATCGAAGGTAGGGTATCAATGTGTGATTGGTGAAGAACCAATATTCTTCAAAGGCAGGGTATCTGTCACATCTGCCTGAGGCCACTGGCTGAAAAAAGGCTTACTTGGACAGACTTGGCACAAGTCACTCTGGCAGATTCCAGAGAAACTTTGAGACCTTTTAAACCTTATACTGGGATCTGGTTTTACAACAGGATCCAGTGGATAGCTACCACGGAAGGGCTGCCATCCGAAAGTGTGAACCAGAGATAGGAATGGTTGCCAAGCAGGGTCAAAGCCAAGAGTTCACGTCAAGAACAGAATCATGATACCGAGTTGTCAAATATCAAGCAGAGGTCACAGAATGGGAGTAATCAGGACAAAACACAGAAACACAACACAGAGGTCTGAATCAGGATAGCTGAATCATTGGCTGGCAGTGGGAGCTGGTTTTTAGGGGATTATATAGAACAGCCCCACACAGTGCTGACAGCAGACAGAAGCCTAATCAGCAAGAGTAACCCTGTAGCTTCCCAGGAATAAAATAGGATTGATGTTATCAAGCATCACCCACAACTACAGTGTTGCGCCGCCTAGTGGCCGAAGCAGATTCCAGCTCAGTTGTTACAGTATCAATGCATGTTTGGTGAAGAACCAAAGTACATTGACAATAAGGTATTAACGTGTAATTGTTGAGGAACTAATATTCATCATAGATAGGCTATTAATGTGTGAATGGTGAAGAATTAATTTACATCAGTGGTAGCCTATCAATGTGTGATTCGTGAACAACAAATAGACATCGAAGTTAGGCTATCAATGTGTGATTGTTGAAGAATCAATGTACGTAGAAGCTAGGATATCAATGTGTGATTGGTGATGAATCATTGTACATCAATGGTGTCAATGTGTGATGGGTGAAGAACTAATATACATTGAATGTATGGTATCAATGTTTGATTGCTGAGTGAAGAACCAAAGTACATCAAAGGTGTAATTCGTGAAGAACTAGCATACATCATAGGAAGACTATGTGTGATTGGTGAAGAATCAATATACGTAGGAGGTAGGAAATCAATGTGTAATGGGCGAAGAACCAAGACGCATTGAAGGTAGGCTATCAATTTGTGATTACCATGTACATTAGCAGAGCAGCCAAGCTCAGGGATTGCATGTAGCGGTGATATACGCTGTCAATGGGGAGTCACTACTGCAGCCAAAACAGGGGTCAGAGCAGCAGCAGAGAGCTGATGCTGGACCTGGTGAGGGTGCGTACTTGCTCTTTGTTATTTTAAAGTATAAAAGCATTTGGGGATCATTTCAAAATAGAAAAGCCTTTAATACTAAAGCCAGAAAATGGGGCAAATCTAAACTTGTTCATAACAGCCAAAAACTAGTCCAAAATATGCTACATTAATAGGAAGTGCACAACTTTTTTTTATATTTTGCACAACTCATTGTACATTTTTTTAGACTGGAATTTTAAATGGGTTATTGTCTAGTAAAGATAGATCTTTTAGTGAATTGATTTTTTGGGAAAATATTGCTAACCATATCAGGAATCAGTATGGGTTTACTTTGAACCTAAAGATGAAATAAAAGTTGAAAAATCACGCACAAATTGTACATACTACATGCCGATGGTTGGATTAAAAAAAACTCAGGGCATTAGTGTTTACAATACAGCCACTAAGTCACCATGCCATCCCAAATTCCCTAAAGGTTTCATTGCTCCTAAAGGGGGATTAGGTCGCTGGTGAGGGTAAGTGATTGAAATATTGCAATTGGACTTATGAGTTATGACTGAAGATCTACGAGGACACAGAATAAGCTGGATTTATAGAACAGAATGATCTTTAGCCTCTATTAAATAAAAATAGCAGGGTTGTTGTACACTCCCTGACAAAAGTTATGTCGCTTATCCATGTTATGTAAATAAAAGCTTATAACGTATATGACGTTAAATTCATCCATTGGTTGTATAAATTATTCTTTTGAAAGCTGAAATCCTCCGAAATGTGGTTTAGGTTAAGAAAATAAATTGGCATCAATGCAGAAATATTGATCAGTTAATGGACACAGAATGGTCAGATTTTGGCAAGACAAAAGTTTTATCGCCTGGTCATATAATGCACCCATTCCTAGTTTACATCCTCACCTGTGCTCAGTAAATGATCGGTTAATTAGTGTATGTGTATAAAAAGAAACCCAGCACCCCAGACCTTCACTTGAATTGCAACTTGAGCTCTGACAACATGCCAAAAATCCACCCTGCGACCAAAGCCTGGATTATGAAGAGGCTGAAGGCCAGATCCACTGCAGAGGTGGCTGGCACCTTTAATATGCCTCAGTGTCAAGTACAAAGAATTAAAAAAAGATTTGAAGAGACTGGAGATGTTTTTGACAAGCCCAGGTCTGGCAGACCCCACAAGACAACTGCTCAGGAGGAACGTTTGTTGGTTAGAAAATCCAAAGCAAGCCCCTCTTCCACTACAGCAGAGCTCCAACAGGCCTGGTCACCTCAAGTCCCTGTGTCAACTAGAAAAGCTTGTAGGATTCTGTCTCAAAATGGCCTCCATGGTCGAATCAGTGCCCAAAAGCCAGCACTAAACAAAAGGCAAATAAAAAAACGTGTGGCATTTGCAAAGTCCCACAGCCTGCTAAACAGATGCACGCTGGAAAAGTGGCAGAAGGTGGATTTCTCTGATGAATCTTCAGTAGAATTACACCACAGCTGCCGCAAATACTGCAGGAGACCTACTGGAGCCCGTATGGATCCAAAATACACCCAGAAAACAGTTACATTTGGTGGTGGAAAGATCATGGTCTGGGGTTACATTCAGTATGGGGGTGTGCAAAACCTTTGCAAGGTGGAAGGCAATATCAATAGCCTAAAATACAGTATCAAGAAGTATTAGCTACCTATTATATTCTAAATCATAAAAGGGGGTCGAATTCTGCAGCAGGATGGTGCTCCATCTCATACATCCATCTCTACAACAAAGTTCCTCCAGGCAAAAAAGATCAAGGTGCTCAAGGACTGGCCAGCCCAGTCACCAGACATGAACATCATTAAGCATGCTTGGGGTAGGATGAAAGAGGAAGCTTGGAAGACAATGTAAGGAGGTGAAACACCAGGAGAGTCTGGGGACGGATACCTTCTCGGCTCTGTGCCTGGAACCATTGAGCTGTGCTGCAGGTTTCCCAGGGGGCAGACTTAGAGACTGGGACAGAAAGGAAGTGGGCAGAGAGCAGAAAAGGCACGGGCGCAAGGGACAGAGTAGCGTGAGCAGTGGTCAGAGCAGGGTGCACCTGCGCTCCAGGAGACAGAGAGCTCCCGGTCTGAGAACAAATACAGGGAGACTGCCCAGAAAGACTGCATCTTGTGAGTACTTGAAAGCGGACTCTGCTGTGACTGGAGAGGGGCGCTTTGAGACCTGTGTAGAGACATTGGCCCATGCAGAGACTTTGACCCCCTGGTCCCCACGGTATCAGTACAGAGACTGTGATCCCTGGTCCCCGCGGTATCAGTAAATAGACTGTGATTCCTGGTACAGAGACTTAACAGTGCAGAGCCCCTGATTCCTGGTACAGAGACTTAACAGTGCAGAGCCCCTGATTCCTGGCTGTGCTGTAAAAGCTAAAGACTCAGAGCCTGTGCATACCACATTAACTCCTGAAATCCCAGGCAGCAGGCTCCTGGAGACTACTCAGCCCACGGACAACAGAGGGACGACAAGTGCCGCTGTTTGTCGGCGCCTACGTTAGAGAAGACGACCCTTCAAGCAAGTCCTCATCAGACTGATAAGTGTTCTTTTCTCAAGAAATCTTGCTTACTCCTGTTACATTGTTTGACTCCCATATTTTTGCACTGTTTTATTGTAGTTATTTCCCATTGCTTCCTCCCTGCAAGGAGAACCTGATTCCTGTTATTAAACCCCTCAACTGTTGGTCTGCCTGTACCGTGGTGACATACTCAGTACCTGCATGTTATTACAACAAAACCAAAGAATCTAGGTGAACTCTGGGAGGCATGTAAGACTGCATTCTTTGCTATTCCTAATGACTTCATTAATAAATTGTATGAATCATTGTTGAACTGCATAGATGCAGTCCTTCATATTCATGGAAGTCACACAAAATATTAAATATGACTCTAATAGCACCAAAACTTCATTCACCAATGTTATGCAACATTTGTACTTTAAGTTAATTAATTTTTGAATATCACATTACTTTCTCTGGGTGACAAAACTTTTGTCTTGCCAAAATCTGACCATTCTGTGTCCATTAACTGATCAATATTTCTGCATTAATGCCAATTTATTTTCTTAACCTAAATGACTTTTCGGAGGGTTTCAACTTTCAAAAGAATCATTTATACAATCAATGGATGAATTTAATGTCAGGATAAGCTTTAATTTACATAACATGGAAAAGCGACATAACTTCTGTCAGGGAGTGTAGGTATCTCACAGACGTTCCTTGATTCAAACACAATTTTATAACTAAAACCAAATTCCTGCCATGGGTACTGGTATTCACATTTGTGAAGAAGAGACATTATGATGTCTACTGAATAGTGTTGAGCATTCCGATACTGCAAATGTCGGGTATCGGCCGATATTCGCTGTATCGGAATTCCGATACCGAGTTCCAATATTTTTGTGATATCGGAAATCGGAATCGGAAGTTCCTATAAGCTCCCAGGCGTGTGCGGTGCGTATGGTTCCCAGGGTCAGGAGAAGAGGAGACTCTCCTTCAGGCCCTGGGATCCATATTCATGTAAAAAATAAAGAATAAAAATAAAAAATATGGATATACTCACCCTCGGACGGCCCCTGGACCTCAGCGGTGCAACCAGCAGCCTCCGTTCCTAAGAATGCAGTGAGTGTAAGACCTGCAATGACGTTGCGGCTAGTGATTGGTCGCGTGAGCGGTCACATGAGCGGTCACGCGACCAATCACAAGCCGCAACGTCATCGAAGGTCCTTCACTCTGCATTCTTAGGAACGGAGGCAGACGCTTGCAGGGGTGACAGCCAGGGCTCGTCCGAGGGTGAGTATATCCATATTTTTTATTTTTATTCTTTATTTTTTACATGAATATGGATCCCAGGGCCTGAAGGAGAGTTTCCTTTGGATATCGGCCGATCCAATCCAATACCGATACTTTCAAATATCGGAAGGTATCGCTCAACACTACTACTGAATTAAAAGTAAAGAGATAATTGAGTATTCTGCAATCCGCTTAGTTTCTGGTACACATCAGGCGACACAATCGAGGTCTATTAAAAAAACCTATCCTGCTCTATCTCCTCTCAGAGGATGTGAAGTCAGAAAGCAAGAAAAAATAATGTAAAGGCTGGGAGTGGACTGGGAATAGTCTGCATAGATTACCTGCTGAAAGTCATTAGCTTTACTGCACAGGACTGTAAACCTCATAAAAAGATACAGAACTTTAGGTAAATTCAGAAAACGGAGTCATTTGGAGATCCAAGGGCACTATTAGAGAACAATTCCCTTAGGAGGTTTTATGTTTTCTTCCCTTGATCTCGTCCAAACTTTTAGAATGCGAAGGAATCAGATCATGTTTTAATTAAAAGTGGAAATAAACGAAACTGCTATAAAAGCAGCCTAACTAGTGAATAATAATGGGCCTCTCCTAGGAACAAATGATTGCAGCAGTTGTGTGACATCCCATCTGGATGTTGATGTTGATGAACCGAGACTGTTGGGGGGGGACACAGGAACAAGAACAAAAGAGCGTTTCTGGCTAAGGAGGTGAGTATACCATTTTTTTTCTATTATTCCACCCTTGGTTGGAATCACTTTAATGACCAGGGTGGTCAGTACCATGATGAACACTTATAGCTAGGATTTACTTCACACAAGGTGAAAAGTTTGAGTCTACTGCTTCAGCCCTGTACCAAAAAAGACTTGACCCAGGTACTGTTACATCCATCACTAGAGGTGAGCGGATCCAGTCCACATCAGTGCTTTCTGGGCATGAGCTGCGAGAATTTCCTGAGCTTCCAGGATCCAAGGCTCGGCTTATGATTAGCCAGGCTGGTGAGATGTCACCTGTGTGCCGCAGAGATAATGTCACGCCAGGCCAGTGAATCAAATGCCTTGTCTGAGACCTTGAAAATCTCAGGAAAGTTGTTCAGCTCCTGTCAAAAGTCAGGGAGTACCGACTTAGACCATGGACAGAGGTTGTGCAAAGCGATCCACCCATCTCTACTCATCATACATGTTTTTGCCTCACAAGTCTCCCACCAGCTATGTCCCAGCATGTTGAAGTCAGCACATCAATCTGAAAATGAAAAAGTACAATATACTTCACAGGCAGGATATGGAAAGGCTGCTTCAGTGATCTCTCCATTCACGGCAGCTACCTCTCCCATGTCCCCTATTCTGACCCATCATTTATTATGATGTACCTCCATCAGTTTTCATGACCACAGCCACCACCACCACAGCCATATATATGTGCAGACCAAAATTACATTTGTTAGATGCAACAGTGATATAGAGACTTAAGATGGAACACCATAAAGCTGTTTTTTACCATAATTAGTCCATAAAATATATCGTCAAAAACACAGTTATGATCCACCCTTCGTCCTTAATTTCTAGTTTAGAATTTTTACGACCAAGGTTTATTCTGGAACCTAAAAAAATACTGTGAAGAAAAACCAGCATGTGTGAATACTGCCACAATCTTTTTTGCCATTTTAGTCTTGAAAATCACAGGTTTGTTACCGAATACTCTATCAACAAAGCAAATATCATTTAAACACATTGGCTTATTTTGGAAGTATGCATAAATGTCATTCATTTAATTTCTTGGACAGTTTTGTAGCCTGGTACAATGGCCTCACTGGGGTTTATTGCTGAGAATATATATTAGTCATCCTAAATGTCTTTTTTTATTCATTGCCTTGAGTCTGGTAAATACTATGGCCCCATTCATCAAGACCGTCATCTTTCACATAGGTCTTTATGAGGTTGCAGGATTGAGTGGGAGACACCTTGTTCTTTAAGAGGCACACACCTCCTAATGAATCAGGCACGTGTGTGCCTCACCACAAATCTTACTGGACTGGTGTAAGATTTGTGGCATAAGGTACATGAATTTGATGAGTGGGGCATTATACTCTGCCAAGCCCCAACTTCATCCACTTTGTTGAAGCTGGGCAAAAATAACATGAATGCCAAAAGTCAGAACATTTTTCAGCATTTTTCATCATTGCGTTTTGCCAAAAAATCACCAATTTTCAATGCTTTTTATACTAGTTTGCTAGTGCAAAAGATTTGATGAATTGGGACCAATATGTACGGCATATAATAAATATAATCACCATATATAGTAGAGAGACATTTTTAAAATCATCAATATTTTGCCCTTTTTAACATGATTTTATACCAGTCTCATATCATGGATAACGATGAGCACTTAGTTTTGTTATACAATGATAAATAATTATATCTGTATAAATATAGAGACATTCTCTTATCTCCCAAGCGAATCAGCATTGTGATTTCCTGTTATTTTTTCTCCTTATTATCTTGCATATCTAATGTTCATTCTTGGATATATATCCTTATTAAATAGTAAAAATGGAATTCAGGAAATGCAGTTATGCCAATTACTGTATCACCCTGCTAATTAAATCCCTCACATCATTAATGCAGGTAATGTGAATTGAATTATCAATAATTTTATGGAGTTCAGGTATTCTAAGTATAGACCACTATGGATTATATATTTCCTGCTAATTGTAATTACACCAATCATGAAATAAAGTACACCTACGGTAGTTTCTTTTGAGGATATCCAGTGGCATGTAAAAGTTTGTGCACCCCTGGTAAAAATTACTGTTATTGTGAACAGTTAAGTAAGTTAAAGATGAAATGATCTCTAAAAGGTCTAAAGTTAAAGATGACACATTTCATTTGTATTTTAGGCAATATATATATATATATATATATATATATATATATATATATATATATATATATATATATATATATATATATATGTCATTTTTTACATATTAAAAATTACAAAAAGGAAAATGGGCCAATGCAGAAGTTTGGACAACCTTGAAGATTTGTGTGCTCAGATAACTTTGGCCAAGGTTTCAGATGTTAGTCTTTTAGAGTTATGGCTTGTTCACTGTCATCGTTAGGAAAGGCCAGGTGATGCAAATTTTCCAGCGTTATAAACCCCCGCCTCCTCTAACCTTGTGCCAAATAACTGCAGCAATGGGTTCTTCTAAGCAGCTGCTTAGCACTCTGAAAAAGCAGGACAAGGCTATAAGAAGATAACAAAGTGTTGCCCTTTCCTGAATTCAAAAATGTAATTATGAAATGGCAGTTAACAGGAAGAGTGGAATTCAAGATAAGATCTGGAAGACCAAGCCAAATTTAAGTGAGTGTTGCTCATAGAATTGCTAGACGGGCAAATCACAACATCTGCTTGATTGTAAAAAACCTTCAGAAAGATTTAGCAGACTCTGGCGTTGTGGTACATTGTTCTACAGTTTAGAGATAACTGCACAAATATGGCCATCATGGTATAGTCAACAGAAGAAAACCTCTTCTTTGTTCTCACCATAAAATTCAGCATCGGAAGTATGGAAAAGAGCATCGAAGAAAGCCTGATGCATTTTGGAAGCAAATACTGTGGACTAATGTGATTAAAATAAAACTCTTTGGTCACAATGATCAAAGGTATGTATGAAGAATAAAGGGCACAGAATTTTCGGAAAAGAAAATCTCGCCATCCATTAAGGATGGGGGTAGATCAATCATGCTTTGAGGTTGTGTTGTAGCCAATGGCACGGGGAACATTTCATTGCTAGAAGAAAGAATGGATTCAACGAAATTTCAACAAATTTTTAATGCAAACATAACACCATCTGTAAAAGATAAAGCTGAAAAGAGGATGGCTTCTACAAATTGATAATGATCCTAAACACATGTCAAAATCCACAATAGACGACCTCAAATGGCGCAAGCTGAAGATTTTGCAATGGCCCTCACAGTCCCCTGATCTGAACACCATTGAAAATCGGTAGCTTGGACCTTAAAATAGCAGAGGATGCAAGAGGACTCAGGAATCTCACAGAACTGGAGGAATTTTCCAAGGAAGAATGGATGAAGATCCCATAAACTAGAATTGGAAGACTCTTGGCTGGCTACAAAAAGTGTTTACAAGCTGTGATACTTTCAATAGGGTGTGCTACTAGGTAAAAATGGTCTAGTGTGAAGTTTCCACAATCAGTGATGTTTGGGGAGCCATGTCAGCGCAGCCGTCTACCAAGAAATGTTAGAGCACTTCATGCTTCCCTCTGCCGACAAGCTTTTTGGAGATGGAAATTTCATTCTCCAGCAGGACTTGGCACCTGTCCACACTGCCAAAAGTACCAATACCTGGTGTAAAAACAACAGTATCACTGTGCCTGATTGGCCAGCAAACTCGCCTGACCTTAATTCCATGGAGAATCTATGGGGTATTGTCAAGAGGAAGATGAGAGACACCAGACACAACAATGCAGACGAGCTGAAGGCTGCTACCAAAGCAACCTGGGCTTCCATAACACCTCAGCAGTGCCACAGGCTGATCACTTCCATGCCACACCGCATTGATGCAGTAATTGATGTAAAAGAAGCCCTGACCAAGTATTGAGTGCATTTACTGAACATACATTTCAGTAGACCAATATTTCAGATTTTAAAATCATTTTTCAAGCTGGTGTTATAAAGTATTGTAATTGACTGAGATAATGACTTTTGGGTTTTCATTGGCTGTAAGCCCTAATCATCAACATTAACAGAAATAAACACTTGAAATAGATCACTCTGTTTGTAATGACTCTATATAATTTATGAGTTCACTTTTTGTATTGAAGAATTTAAATAAATTAACTTTTTGATGATATTCTAATTTTGTGAGATGCACCTGTATATGTCTATCACACATCACACATTACACATGCAGTCACTTCGACACCTGAAAACGGAATTGTGAGCCGTGGGATTTTGAACCCATTGATATGGCTTCTATGTGCACTAGTCGGTATAAAACCTTTTCTAGAAAACCCTTTTAGAATACTTAAAAAACGTAATGACTTTTGTACATTTATTGTCAGTATCTACAACTTTCTGGAGCAAGTATATGACTTTTTGAAGCAAATAGTATTGAAATCTGCTCTATGGATTCATTTTTGGCTTGGGAGATTTACAGTTTTCTTTCTTGGTCGGCATTACAAACAAGGAACCAGAAGTCTAACTTCTATGTTCATGTACAATGTCCTTTCATGTTTTCATTAACGTCATCGCTAACCTTCCTCTTATTAGTTTCTGGCGTTTAATGCATTATTTCATGAAGCAATGAGTAAAATTGTGATACAATTTTGTGTGTATAATTTATGTACATTAAGAAATACAAATGCAAAGTTATCATTCCCGCATTAAAAATTTGGTTTATTAGCAAAATTTTCAAACTTTCTGCTCTCTGCAATTAAAAAAATCAAATAAAAGGAATCTAAATATCTGAACACCACTGATATAACAAGTGGTTTCTCCACATTGAACACAAAAAGCCACTTTTAGTTAGTACTACAGTTTCAGAACTTTTCAACCCCTTAAAGGGAATCTGTCAACGGGTTTTTTCTTTGTAATCTGAGAGCAGCATGATGTAGGGACAGAGACACTGATTCCAACAATGTGTCACTTACTAAGCTGCTTATTGCAGTTTCAACAAAAAACAGTTTTTAATCAGCAGCAGGACTAGTTGTCTCATGCCATATAGTCCATCCTCCTGCTTTGTAAAACCCCGCCTCTTGCACTGATTGGCAGCTTTCTACCTATGCACAGTGTAAGCTGCTGATCAGTGATGTGGGCGGGGTTATATGGAGCTCAGCATGCAGAGAACTGGTAAATCTACATCAGCGAAAACAGGGATTTCGTCAAATCGGTAGCGTGCAGACCAGTAAGTGAAACATCCCTGGAATTGGGGTCTTTGTCCCTACATCATGCTGCTCTCAGATGGAGTAGCAAAAACCTGGTCACAGATTCCCTTTACTGACCAATACTTATTCTTTTGTACTGAGTAGAACCCATATGGCTGTTATGACCTGCTGCATACATGATGCATAGGTGGACACCATCTTCTGGCAGCCTTACTGAAGAATCATGGCAATGGCCTCCAGTTCACTAATATTCTTGTGTTTGTGTGTTGCAGCCGCCTTCTTCAAATCCCATCAAAGATGTTTTTTTTTTTTGTGAGGTTCAATTTAGGCGATTGTGACGCCAACTCCTTAATCTGCCGCCATGGCCTCTTCTGAAACCAAGCCTCGTAGACTTTGAGGTTTTGCTATACTGAATACTACCGTAAAGAGGGGGTTGAATAATTCTGAGATTTGACCATCAACAAAAGTGGCATTTTGCATTGAATTTGTAGGAACCATTTGGTAGATTAGTTGTGTTGAGAGATTTAAATTGTTTGTTTGGTTTATTGCGAGCTTCAAGAAATGTATATATACACTAGCAATGGTGTATATATACTGGAGGTCCATTGGCTCTCATGGACTTAGTAGCCATCGATTTGTGTCATGTGTTTGTGTTTTTCCTCATAAATTCCATTACCCATTTGTGTTGTTGTGAGGTAAGACAATAAGCCTGATTTGTTCTCCTTTGTAGAGCCAAGCTGAAGCGCACTACAAAGGCAGTAAACATGCCAAGAAGCTCAAAGCACTAGAGTCCACGAAAAATAAGCAAAAAACGGGTTCTCCCAAGGACAGCGCCAAGGCCATTACGAGCTCAACGGCCAGCCACAAATCAGGTCAATAAAACTCTTGGTTTTTTTTTCTGTGCTACCTTACCTTTACCTTATCTGAAAGTGAACATGTGAATGTATTTGTGAGCAAATCTAATGTCAAATATTCTCTAGAATAACAAGCTGACATTTTCCAAAATGGCAATGAATAAATAAAGTAATAGCGGCACTAAGCCGAGAAATATATTTATTATTAAATCCCGTCTGACGAAATTTGTATTTCCAATTAAAGATGTAAAACAATTTATGAAATATAAAATTTTAAAGCTTTACCACTATTTCAAATCAATAATGTACATGAAAATAAGCAACTTTGTAATATATATTATAAGATAAATCTGCTTCTTTTTTGAATGGTCTTTCATATTAGGTTCATGAATAAAATCTTTATTCAGTGAAGACAGATTTTCCCATTACTGAGATAGGAGTTAGTGCTTATAAAATTCTATGGAGGGAGGAGGAGCTAGACAGACATTCTGCTGCAAGTTCTTCTGCAGCAATTCTTACAGTTCTCCATAGAACCTTATAAGCACCAATTGCCATCTCCTATCATAGTGATGGGAAACACTGTAATCACTGAAGACACATTTTACCAATAAATTGAGCACTTTGAGAATGAAAGATCAGCCCAGGAAGACAGAGAAGCAGATTACAAAGGTATATTACAAAGTAATAGTACAAAAAAAAAAAAAAAAAACAGTTACTCTCTAAGTTTTGGAGAATGTATATGGCATTAGATTTCTGTGGGTCCATACTGTATCTGTGTATGAACAGAATTTTAAGCAGAAGTATGCGTACAAATAGAAAAATATTGTGCAACTGTAATATATATATATTTGGCCTAGAAACATTGATTTAATGGAAAATATCTTCATAGTAGGAGCTATACAAAGGCCTTTAGAGGATTTTTTTTTTCAATTGCACCATGATTGGGTAGTGAATTATTTCACCCATTTACTGTATGATATCATCATGGATAGATTATTTTTGCAAGGAACCATCTTCAATCTTTAAGTACCATGTCTAATTATTTAAATTATTTATTTTTATTTAACTGAGTGAAATTGCTTTTAAATTAGCTAAAAACTTGTCAACAGCTACACCTAGATAGTATAGAAACCAAGAAAATATACAACTGTCCATACATATGTAAATAATATTTAAGATCACAAAATTAAATTTAGAGAGGAAGTTTAACCAATTTTTTGTCTTATAACGTACATCACTGTATATAATAGCATAAATGTATGTAAAAAGGCAGCATCCATAGGTAGAAAAATATTGTGCAACTGTAATATATATATTTGGCCTAGAAACATTGGTTTAATGGAAAATATCTTCATAGTAGGAGCTATACAAAGGCATTTAAAGGATTTTTGGTTTTTTTTAATTGCACCATGATTGGGCAGTGTATTTGCATAATTGGCCCGATTCTCTTGGATGAGAGAATCTATGGCTGTCTGCGCGAGTCCTAAGACTTACCATTTGTGCATTTTTTAACCATTGAAAATGGTATAAATTGCGCTAAATTAATCAAAATGACACATGACATAAACTTTGCACACCTAGTTAAGTTATGTATTTAAAGGGAACCTGTCACTAGATTCATTTCATGCAGCCAAAAGTACAGGCAGGATGAATCAGCTCTTTGTCTTTCTTGGAATCGTTTAGTTATATCAAAGAAAACATAGTCTGAAGATCCCCGGACCATCGGGAAGGACGAGACTAGTCTGCCAGCCCCATGAGTGGACTTCTCAGAGCACAGAGCCAGGTGGTTGACAGGTTTCTCACAATGTACACACATATGAGAGACCTTACAATCACCAGAGAAGTTCAGAGAAATACAAACCTGGCTGCAATTGTGAAGCCAAGCGCTGATTTATGCTGCCTGTGATTTGAGCAGGACTGACATACATATATCCCAACAATCAGTAGTGGACATAGAGAGGGGAGCAGCAGGAATGAGACCTCGTGTATGTGATTTGCAGATATGCGGTCACGTGCTTACTAGACTTGCGCCCACCTACGCTCAATACAAGTTTATTGAGTGAGGCTGGACACAGTTCGCTACGCTCAATACAAGTTTATTGAGTGAGGCTGGACACAGTTTAGTTGGAATGTGGCCGAAAGTATGCAAATTGCATACTGGCGGTCACATGACCACCCCCTCCCGGCACCCAAAGAATCCTGACAGTGTGCAGTGCCCATGATGTGAGGATTCACAAATCTGCATTCACGTAGAGTAACTGCAGACTTCTACCCTGAGTCTGCCCAACCCCTTTAACAAACTCCAATAAAATCAAGTATGCTAGGTAATGGTGATCGCATGGGGCAGAGAACCAATCCCCATGCATTTGACTGCTGGACACAAAAGCACTAGCTGCCAAGAACTTCTGATAATTTAACCCTTCTGACACTGATCTCAATGCCAGCCCTAGCATTGACAAAGAGAAAGAGTTCACTTTTTATCTGCCTGTTAGTTTCATCCGTGATATAAGTTTACAAAAATGTACAGAATGCGGAGTTCTGCTCCATACATTGCTTACACCCAGCAAATCAGCTGATTGGGGGGTTGTTGGATTTCAGGACCCCTTCAGTCTCATGTTGATGACCTTTGCTAGACGATCTATCCTAAGTATCTTGGTCAACTCTTTTAACTGAAGCTCAATCATATCCTAGACCAGGAGTGGGGAATTTCAGGCCCCAGGGCCATTTACGTCCTTCGATGACCTTTTATCAGGCCCCCGAGCAGATTCTCAAGGACCGCATTCTTGGGCAGGGAGGTGTATTTTGATTACAACCAGCTCACTAGTGAACACTGAAGGGCATGCAATGAAAGAGTACGGTACGTCCTGACACCAGTTCCAGAGTCAGGATGTACTTTGTGGGCAGAGTTTGTACGACCCCCTGTAGGATGGTATAAATATCCAAATGGCCCTTGGCAGAAAAAAAGATTCCTCACCCCTGTCCTAGACCATGATTAATGAGAATCTCTGAGTGTAGACTTCTTGCCCCTCTTGCATCCTGTAGATCTGGAGTCCCGATGTGCGGTGGTAAGCTGGGGTGATTGATCCCTGATCTTCTCATTCTGTCCAGTCGTTTCTTCCTCTTCCTAATTCCCCTTCCCATGATACACTTTACACAGTGCCTATAAAAAGCATAATTCCCATTGGGTTGGTTTGTGCTTTCTTGTGTAACAACGTGATCTCACAGAGGAATTAATTAGCTTTTTGACACTTTTCAAAAGAAAGAGATTTTTATTGTCATAGGAAAACAAAGTGTGCAAAATGATCTACATTGACTGCAATCACTGAAAGCGAGACACAACACAGTATTTATTTAGTCTAGGAACCTTTTGCAGCTATTAGAGCTTAGACTCTTTCTGTGTAGGGTTACCCGTGTGGCCAATGTATGTCAGCTGCAATTTTTGTGTTAGATTTCAGATCTTTTATTGAATTGTACATGGAGTTTAAAAAAAAAAGTCATGAACATCAAAACTACAACTGCAGACATTACTCTATACAACTGTTCCCCAACTCCAGTCCTCAAGAACCGCCAACAGATCACATTTTCTGGGTTTCTTTGGTATTGCCCAGGTGATAATTCCATCACAAGAAATCCTGAACACTTGATTTGTTGGTGGCTCTTGAGGATGAGAGTTGGGGACACTGGTCTATACATTAATAAACTTTTGGCCTTTGTGTATATGTTGATAGAATGCTTAAAGGAATTGTGTGATCATATGATATTGATCATCCTTATAAGTCATCAGTATGAGATCAGTGGCGTTGTGACTGATTGCAGCAGTCACTGCTGGATTCTTTAAATCAGCTGTTATTCTCTTGAATATGAACTCATCTGCAGTCCTCAGCAGAGGTCACTGCAGCTCTGTTACAACTCTGTAAATAACTCACGCATTTACACATGAAAGGGAATATCACCCTCGCAAACTATTTATATGAGCATGTAGCTCTTTCAAAGACAAATTCAGCAATACCTTTACATGGCCAATCCATTCCTCCATTACTGAGAAATCAGCATGTGAATTGATATGTAAACGAGGCTGTAGATCTGAAGTCACTGTCATTCCAGCTCTATTCCCAACTCAGCACTGCCTACTCCTGCTTGACAGACAACCTTTATCCTGTATGACTTCGGACAAAGGAATCATCAGTCAAGCAGGAGGAGATGGCACTAGGTTGAGAATAGAGCTGGAGTTGCTGTATATCTGAAATCTACGTCACTCCAGCTCTATTTCCTACCCTGCATTGCCTACTCCTGCTTGACTGACAGCCTTTAAAATGTGTGACTTCAGGCAAAGAAACAATCAGTCAAGCAGAGGGAGGTGGCACTAGGTGGGGAATAGAGCTGGAGTGACAGAGACTTCAGATCTACAATAGCTAATCAACCTCATTTACATAGCAATTCAAGTGCTGATTTCTCAGAGCATGCACATATAAATCGTTTGCGTCTAAAAGGGCTAAAGTTAAAGATGACATATTTGCTTTGTATTTTAGACCAAAAAAATGTAATTTTTTACATTTTAACCCCTTCCCGACATGCGTCATACACATACAGCACCGTGGCAGCTGCGTTCCCACAAACCGCCATATGTATGTGGCACCATGATAGTGTTGGCTCACGCTGAGCGCCACGGGAGTTCAAGGTGCTCACCACATGTCTAGATAAATTTCCTGAGGGGTCTAGTTTCCAAAATGGGGTAACTTGTAGAGGGTTTCCACTGTTTAGGCACATAAGGGACTCTCCAAATGCAACACGGCATCCTCTAATGATTCCATAAAATTTTGCATTCAAGCAGTCAAATGGTGCTCCTTCCCTTCTGAGCTCTGCTGTGCACCAAATCAGTAATTTTCCCACATGTTTGGGGTATTGGCGTACTCTCACGAGAAAATGCACAGGAAATTGTATGCTACAATTTCTCCTGTTACTTTTGTAAAAATGCAAAATTTTGGGCTAAAAAAAACATTTTTTGTGTGAAAAATGTGATATTTTTATTTTCAATGCTCAACGTTATAAACATCTTTGAAGAACCTGGGGGTTCATCATGGTGCCCACCACACAGCTAGATAAGTTCCCTGAGGGGTCTAGTTTCCAAAATGGTGACACTTGTGAGCGGTTTCCACTGTTTAGGCAGATCAGGTGCTCTCCAAATGTGACATGGCAGCCGCTAATTACAGCAAATTTACATTCAAATATCTAAAGTGCAATCTTTCGGTTCTGAGCCCTGCCGTGTGATCAAACAGTGGTTTTTCCCCACATATGGGGTTTTGGCGTAATCACAAGAAATTGCGCAACACATTTTGGGGTCCATTTTTTCCTGTTACCATTGAAAACATGAAAAAAATTGGGTCTAAAGTAAAATTTTTGTGAAAAAAGTTAAATGTTCATTTTTTCCTTCCACATTCTATTAATTCCTGTGAAGCACCTGAAGGGTAAATAAACTTCTTGAATGTGCTTAGTTTTAAAGGGAGGCTAGCCGGGTTAGTTGGAGAGCTGGGTGGGTCTGACTAACCACACATACACCGCCCACCTATGGGGTTGGTTACAGCTTCATAATGTGACCAGGGTGTGGGTCACATGGTTCTGAGTGTATGGACATGAATGGTTCTTGGCTGTAAGGTCCTGTGAGAGCAAAGGCCTGGGTGTTGGGAGGTCCAGTGTGTGAACCGGATCCCTGAAGAGCACCTGGTGAGGCCGTGATCCTGAATGGCCTCTGTGTTGAGAGGTCCTGGTAGTAGGACCGGATCCCTGAAGAGCACGAGGTGAGGCCGTGATCCTGAGTGGCCTCTGTGTTCAGAGATCCTGTGTGTGGACCGGATCCCTGAAGAGCATTATAGTCATCATTCACTACACAGTGAGCGCACTGTAAACACTCTGCGGCACTTTGATTGACATGACAGCCAGCTCTGCAGCCTGTGTGTCCAGAGCAGACTGTCACTCAATGTACCAGGGAGTGATTACAGTGCACTCATTGTGTTGTGAGCAGTGATGGTAGCAGCTCCCTGCAGCGCCCCAATGACTGGAATTGAGCAGCTGAATGGAGAATACAACTTCATTTTCTCCCTTTAGCCGATGCTCCAGTAAGCCGGAAAACAAGAAACTGGAAAATCCCTGTATTTGCTTTTGTACTTAGTTATTTATTCAATCTTTGGGATATTTATTTCAAATAAAAATATTATTGCTGCAAAGAAGCCCAAGTTGGATTTTTTTTTGTCTGATGGAAGCAATAAATCCTCTGAAAAAAGTGACATTTTGTATAATCTTTTCGAGTAAAGTCAATCAGCAAAATACGTTTCCTATTCTACCCTTGGAAAAAGGAGAGTAATCATTCATTACCTGCTAGGTGTTCCATTTAGAATAAAAGCATGACAGTAAAATATATGTTGAAAATCTGGCCATTTCCTAGGAAACAGGGAGAGAACAATCATCTAAACTAAAACTCTCCACAAAGAAAGTGCAGATTTCCATTATGTCGGCACACGGAGCTTCCACGCGGAATGAAAGGAGAAAATAGCTAGACAATTTCTACGAGCATGCAGCGGCACAAAGAAACTATGCCAACATACAGCCATGTCGCACATCTCACACTGCCATTTACAGACTACTTTTGCCAAGATGAAAATAACATCTTTCTTTTAATGTCTGTTAAATTTATATTGACTTTAAAACAAAAACGGACAGTCAATTGATTCTTCTTTGATTTGATAGTTGATGACATGAAATGTGTTGTTTGCTTGTTTATTTTAGTAATTTGTCTTAATACCATAGATTAAAAGAATATTCCTATATGCACTAGGGAATGAAAACCCTTTATAGCTGTATTTTACTTGCTTATATAGCGCCATTAATTCCACAGCGCTTTTGTCATGAATGTGCCGCATTCTGCTGGGACCTGTGATACATCTGAGATTAGAAGATTGCGGCGTTTAGCTGAGCACAGGTACTCTTTAAATCTACACGGCCACTTATGAGTTAACAGGTTTTTTTGTGGCATGGGAAGGGTTTGGAGTTCCTTATGGTCTATTGGCTGTGGTGCTTATTGGAGCCACACCCTTCTATTATATAAACCTGCGTCTGGCTTCCCTCCATGCCAGCACTAGAATCTTCATTCTGTTCCTGGCTGCATTGGAGAAACTGATTTGGAGAGTCGCTCTTGTTGTTTTGAGATGGTTGTATGCCATTTGTTGTGTATGCCTCTTCCTTCCCCTTTTTGGTGTTCCTTTGTGTTGCTTTTCTTCCTCATTACTGTGTTCTCATCTTCCTTTTGTATTTTATCCTTTTGTGTCTATTGTTTGATTGTGCCTTGGTTTCCTCTGTCTGTCCAGCTGGTGTAACCCCTTTTACACATGCCTATTTCCTCCCATGGTGTAGATGTATAACTTCACAACCCGAGATTATGGTATCCCCAAATTTTTTAAAAAAAGAGATATATGCATAAAGTAAAAAATATTTATTTTGTTCCAAAAATAAATAAAATAAAAAGCTGGGAAATCCTACATAAACATATACAAGCAAACATGTAGATTTGTGTGAGTACAAAAATGGCGTCCACCCCGGCCTTTTTGGGATCATTTTATCCATTCTTAATTATCATTGAGGCTGCTCACTTAATTATTACAATTATATATGTATATGAGTTGTATTCAGAATCATCATACATTTTTACAGTGATGCTACTGTCTTTCTCCCCAATTTGATGATATTTATTTGATTTTATATCTACCATGACTGCCCAATAAAGTACAAGTTTTTTAAGTATATACCGTATATACTCGAGTATAAGCCGACCCGAGTATAAGCCGACCCCCCTAATTTTGCCACAAAAAACTGGGAAAACTTATTGACTCGAGTATAAGCCTAGGGTGGAAAATACTGCAGCTACTGGTGAATTTCAAAAATAAAAAGATGCTCCATACCGTTGATTATTGCCCCATAGATGCTCCATATATAGCTGTGCCATATAGAATGCTCTGCACCGTTCATTATGGCCCCATAGATGCTCCTTATAAAGCTGTGCCATTGCTCTGCACCGTTCAGTATAGCCCCATAGATGCTCCATATACAATGCTCTGCACCGTTCATTATGGCCCCATAGATGCTCCATATAAAGCTGTGCCATATATGCTCTGCACTGTTCATTATGGCCCCATAGATGCTCCTTATAAAGCTGTGCCTTATATGCTCTGCACTGTTCATTGTTGCCCCATAGATGCTCCTTATAAAGCTGTGCCTTATATGCTCTGCACTGTTCATTGTTGCCCCATAGATGTGCCATATAAATCTGTGCCATATATAATGCTGGTGCTGCAATAAAAAAAAACACATACTCACCTCTCTTGCTTGCAGCTCCTCAGCGTCCCGTCCCGGCGTCTCTCCGCACTGACTGTTCAGGCAGAGGGCGGCGCACACACTAGTACGTCATCGCGCCCTCTGACCTGAACAGTAAGAGCCAGAGAACGGGAAGACAGAGCGGCGCCTGGCGGTTGGAACGTGGACAGGTGAATATAAAATACTCACCTAGTCCCGGCGCTCCTGGCGCTCCCCCTGCCTGTCACACTGTCTTCGGGTGCCGCAGCTCTTCCTCTGTCAGCGGTCACTGGCACCGCTGATTAGAGAAATGAATATGTGGCTCCACCCCTATGGGAGTGGAGTCCATATTCATAACTTTAATGAGCGGTCCCACGTGACTGCTGAACAGGGGAAGAGCTGCGGCACCCGAAGACAGTGTGACAGGCAGGGGGAGCGCCAGGAGCACCAGGACTAGGTGAGTATGCGACAATCCTCTCTCCCCCTCACCCGCTGACCCCACCGCCGACCGTGACTCGAGTATAAGCCGAGAGGGGCACTTTCAGCCCTAAAATTTGGGCTGAAAATCTCAGCTTATACTCGAGTATATACGGTACATTATGGACTTTTTGGTCTGTTCTTTCACCTTTTAGTTTACCCTTGGAAAAAGGAGAGTAATTATAATTATTCATTACCCACTAGGTATAGGTTCATTACCCACTCCATTTAACAGATCTCAGGGAATTCTTTGGTTTTCATCTTTTCAGCCCTCGGGTAGCATTCCAAGAGTAGCTGCTGACTGGTGAGACCAGGTGGCTGTAGAATATTTGGGAAGCAGAATAAAATCTGAAGGGTATGGAGAAGTCTGAAGGATAGCTGGAATATACAATAGGAGAGCAGGACCATATACACAATTGGATACCGTGGGATGGGAAAGCCAGTCCAAAGTCAAGTCTGTTCATCAAACTAAGAGGTCCATCAAGAAAGAAGTGAAGTGACTGGCTAAGTAGGATATCAGAATACCAATCGGAGGTTTAAACTACCAGAAATTGTAACAATGAGTGTAACTACTGTAACTTGCGAGGCATTCCGTGTCAAGGGAATATTTAAAGAGTGCAGTGCTCAATAATTGGTCATCTGACCAGTCCTGTTATTGGTCCACTAGCAAGACCGAACGCTATATAAAACATGATTGATTGGGCAGCAATACAGGCTGCCTTGCAGGATGAGCTGCCTAGCAGCAGGGCAGAACGCTCTCTTAATAGAATGACAAGCTAAACGGCAAGCACACCGACCATCAATGATGTCAAAACCGGCCTGACCCGCTGTGTTGGTTGCTAATTCAGACAGAGAAGGTAGACAACAAAGGGCTATGGTCAGAAAAGTATGTGGTTAGTACCTTATGATGGCACAAAGAGCTCCTATGGCTCCACCAAATTGCGGGAATGCCAGTGCCTGCCTAAAGGCTCTGTGATCTGTTGTGTATATGAGACCCTATAGCTTTTCCTTTTTTTTTTTTTTTGTACAGAAAAAATTTAAATTTCAGGAGTATTTTGCTTCTACCGAGAGGTGAAATTAATGCTCAGTCATAAAAAGGAAGACACTATCCATCACATCATTTTAAGAACAGAGTGATATGAACTTGGCGACATTGAAAACCATGAATTTTCAAGATAAAACATTAGTGTTTTTTATGAGAATTGTCTGCAATTCAGAATCCATTAAATGTAATTGAAAACAGTTTGCTCCAAAGAAGAAAAAGCAAATTACGCTGTGTCCTGTGTTGCGACTCCAGTAAGTTTTATTTTTTTTCTACAACTTTTCTTGTAAACTGATCACATGGAAAGAAGGAAATTCAGTCATACACTTTATTGGATTTGCCAGCTATGACGGCGGGGAGCAATTACTCAAAAAAGGACAGACACCCGTACGGTGGCCCTCCCTCTCCTTTGAACTTAATCTCAAATCAGTTCTAAATCCTCTTAGCAATAAATAACTTTACAGGACTCAGAAATTCTTTGGTGAGAAGCTTTATTGCTTTGAGGTTAGTCACCCAGAGGTTGTCATGAATGAGAGACTTTTTTCTCATAAACACAATGCCACCAGACTCTCATTGGGCATGTATAAATCATTCTACCACCATAGCACCGCTCAGGGCCCCGCCTCCTCAACAGCACAGCTCAGGGCCCGCCTCCTCAACAGCACAGCTCAGGGCCCCGCCTCCTCAACAGCACAGCTCAGGGCCCCGCCTCCTCAACAGCACAGCTCAGGGCCCCGCCTCCTCAACAGCACAGCTCAGGGCCCCGCCTCCTCAACAGCACAGCTCAGGGCCCCGCCTCATCAACAACACATCTGAGAGTCCTGCCCACTCAACAGCATAGCTCAGGACCCCGCCTGCTCTACAGCACAGCTCAGGGCCCTGCCTCCTTAACAGCACAGCTGAGAGTCCTGCCAACTCAACAGCATAGTTTAGAACCCCACTTACTCAATAGCATAGCTCAGGACCCCGCCTACTCAATGGCACAGCTCAGGGCCCTGCCTTCTAGACGGCACAGCTCAGGGCCCCACCTCATCAACAACACATCTGATAGTCCTGCCAACTCAACAGCATAGCTCAGGAGCCCACCTGCTCAACAGCACAGCTTAGGGCCCTGCCTCCTGAATGGCACAGCTCAGGGCCCCACCTTCTGAACAGCACAACTCAGACTCACGCCTCCTCAATGGCACGGCTCAGGGCCCCGCCTCCTCAATGCCACAGCTCAGATTCTCACTTCTTTAATGTTACAGCTAAGGTACCTGCATCTTCAGTGTCACAGCTCAAGGCCTTGAATCATTAGTGTCACAGCTCAGGGCCCCTCATCGTCAATGTCACAGCCCAGGGCCCCTCATCGTCAATGTCACAGCTCAAGGCCCCTCATCATCAGTGTCACAGCTCAAGGCCTTGAATCATTAGTGTCACAGTTCAGGGCCCCTCATTGTCAATGTCACAGCTCAGGGCTTCACATTGTCAGTGTCACAGCTCAGGGCCCTTCATCGTCAGTGTCACAGCTCAAGGCCTTGAATCATTAGGGTCATAGCTTAGGGCCCCTCATCGTCAGTGTCACAGCTCAGGGCCCCTCATCGTCAGTGTCACAGCTCAGGGCTTCACATCGTCAGTGTCACAGCTCAGGGCCCCTCATCGTCAGTGTTGCAGCTCAGGGCTTCGCATTGTCAGTGTCACAGCTCAGGGCTTTGCATCATCAGTGTAACAGCTCAGGGCCCCTCATCGTCAGTGTCACAGCTCAGAGCCCCTTATTGTCAGTGTCACATCTCAGGGACCCTCATCATCAGTGTCACAGCTCAGGGCTTCACATCGTCAGTGTCACAGCTCAGGGCCCCTCATTGTCAGTGTCACAGCTCAGGGCCCCTCATTGTCAGTGTCACAGCTCAGGGCTTTGCATCGTTGGGGTCACAGCTCAGGGCTTCACATCATTAGTGTCACAGCTCAGGGCCCCTCATCGTCAGTGTCACAGCTCAGGGCCCCTCATCGTCAGTGTCACAGCTCAGGGCCCCTCATCATCAGGGTCACAGCCCAGGGCTTCGTATAGTCAGTGTCACAACTCAAGACCCCACATCATCAGTTTCACAGCTCAGAGCCCCGCATCATCAGTCTCGCATCACAGGGTCGCACATCATCAGTATGAAAGCTCAAGGCATCCGTATTGTCAGCATCTTATCTCAGGGCCCCGCATCATCAGTGTTACAGCTCAGAACAGCCTATTATCTTTCAGTTTCTTGCTCCCTTACACTGGATGAGCACTTCACATACTGCATACGGCATACCGTACCCATCAACTCTTGCTTTTCCAGGCATCTATATAGGTGGCAAATTAAATATATAAAGCCTTACCCTTGGGAAAAAAAAGTTTAAATAGGTTGTCAACCTCTTAATTTAATTTATGAAGACGCTTACATAGATTGAAAAAAAATAAGAAAAATATATATATACTCACCTACCAGTCTCCGATTTCTCCTCTACTTCTCCCTCTGTTCCTCATCGATCCCTCATCCGTCTCTTCACTTCCTTATCCTCTTACATTGCCCCAGCTTTATCCTGTCTATTTTTGACATTTATTTACATCTCAAGCCCAAGTCATTAAGTGTTCTTTGCAGTGAACTCCCGCCTAGTGGGATTTCACAGATAGTTTTCACACAGTTGATTTTCAGATCTAAGTAACATGATTGAGTTCTGTTAAACATTTTTTCATTTTCTCAGCGCTGCTTGAACACATCTGCAGGTGAAAACCACGCTCAGTTCTTTAAATAATTCAGCCGCCTGTAACCTCATTATTCATCTCATTGGGTTTTCTGAAATCATAGTGAGAAGAAAGTAGGAAGACAAACAAAAAAATGAGTTCTTTTTTCGGCTCCTGTTTATTATAAGAAGCTTGGGAAAGTGCAGTACATTTTGTTTACTTGTGGAATATTTGCATCCGATTTTGTAGAATCTTTAATAAGATTGTGTAAGGTGAACCTCCGCTGCTCTGTTCATCCTGTCATGCCCAAGTTTTCAACTTTAAGAAAAAGTGGAAAAGAGTTCTTGACCTTTTTCATTGGGTAAGGTATGTTGAAAAACAGATTTTGCATTTGAAGACCTGACTTGTCCTTGTATTACATAATTGGGAGTTCATTTGAATGGGTCACATGTAATACTACAAATCCCTTAAATCCGATCAATGGACACCTCTCGCGCTAAACCATTGGTGATCTGCTGATTACTGTGCCGGCTTTTATCTAAAATGTTATTAAGTGATTATTACATACTGAATACAATATGCAAACAGACATGGCGAATCAGAAAAACTATCCTACTGTTCTAATTGGAGATATTTGCTAAGATTATAATTATTACACCTACTACATATTGGGATAGTATCTTGGAGATGGGAATACCCCTTTAAGCATGATCTACCTTTGTGTTGGGGCTCTAGAGCAAAGCTTAAATGCTAATATAGGAAGAAGATGGGAATAATTTAGCAGTTAGTGGTCTATTCTGATATCCTTTTACAGTGATGTAGAGGCAGAAGCTGGATTGTAAAAGAAACTTTCTTCAACACATACTGTAGTTGGCCCAATCCACCCATTAGCATAGCTCCTAACATTTGCATTCCTTTTTGGTTTCATGACGATTTACATCAGAGTTTCCCTAATTACAACTTATTTTTCTGGACAATCCTGTAAAAAACGATCAGGGGGTATACATTATTGTACCCACAAGCTCTAAGCAAGTGTATACGTACAGTGGCCTCCAACCTACAGCTGCCCAACTAATTTGTCACATGGCGTTCTGGGTGGTAAAGTTTGACCATAGTTTGGAAGGCACCCACATCCCATTTTCCATTGATGAGAAATATTTGGTTCGGCTTTACCTGTGTTTCAGTTAAGATGTGGTTTTCGAGTGGATCAGACAATGATTTCCAATATATACATTTCTAATATTATTTTTAATGCTCTGTCATTGAGATTTCTATATCTCCAATTCACTTCTATGTTAAGTGACCACATCAACAGATGTTGACTCTGAGAACAGGTTACCGCAACCCTTCTTTATTGGGATTATTGGGAGTCAAAGTAACTGGAACCCTAACAATTACATGGAATGATCTTTATAAAGCATTTATCTATGGAAAACCCTTTTAAGAAGAACACATTTATGACATCTGGAGGGCGGCTCTTTGAGTATCAGTGAAAATCATCAAATCTATATGGACGATTCCATATTTTGTTTCCTACAGCTCTCACTTATTTTATGACAAATCATTTTTCTTGTTTTCCTTTTGCTGTTAATCATTTTTAGAAGAACCCGGTGAGATGTTCTTAGTTGATATGAATATGACCCGTATAGATAAAAGCTCAGTCTATCACTTCTGCAGATGAATGTAATATTATGACGCACAGATAATCTGTATTTTGGCTAGAGCTGGAGTTCTTGCACACATCTCATTTCAAGGATTTGACCTTTATCAAGCACAGACAAAATAGCATTTATTCTGTATTGAAAGATTGTGTTGCCATGAGAATGCTAAAATGCAATTCAAGCCTTTGATTGTAGCTACAGCTGGCAATGCGACCACTATAGTACACGGTGGAAAGTGACTCCTAAACTTTTTATAAGAAACACTAGATGGAGGCCCGATGCTATCGCATCGGGAGGGCGGTAATGTCACGATGGGGAAGGCTTTGCAGCGTTGAGAATCTCTCCCCCATGTGTTCACCCACCTATCCACTCTCTCTTTCCCCATGTGCTGACTTCTCCCATCTGTGCTCCCTTCTTTGACCTGTCTACCCTATGTGCTATCCCCCCTGTCTGCTGTCTCTCTCCTTCCTGTGCTGTGTTCTCCCCTCATGTGCTGTCTGGTGGTACCATGTTAGAGGCTGCGTATGGCGTATACAGTGTGTGTGTGTGGTGCCTACAACATATACAGTGTGTGTTTTTGTGTGTGTGTGTGGTGCGTATGGCGTATACAGTGTGTGTGTGGTGCCTATGGCATATACAGTGTGTGTGGTGTGTACAGTGTATACAGTGTGTGGTGCATACAGCATATACAGTGTGTGTGTGTGTGTGTGGTGCGTACGGCGTATACAGTGTGTGTGTGTGTGGTGCGAAGGTGTTCCGCTGGTGATACCGTGCAAGAGGCTGGTACCACCAGCAGTTTCCATATTGAGACACCCATCACTTGGGTGTCTCAATATGGAGGTCGGTGAACTTCCGCCACTTGGCATTCTGGGATCCAGACACATCTGGATGGAACAGGATGTGAAGACATTTCGAGGTAAGTATATATTAAGATGACTTGTCCAGCTTAGTTTTATATTGAGTTATTACTGTAGGATAAGTAAGAATGAAAAGAACATGTCAGTGGTTCAGATACTTCTGACTAATTACAAAGCAAGATCCAGTTTATTAGAGATAGCAATAATCATTTCATAAATCTGTGTTAAAAAGGAATCTGTCGGAAAGATAAACCCTTCTAAGTAATCTATATGGGCATGCCAGTCATAGAGAGTTGAATAAAATGATACCTTGATATCTGCAATTTGATGTGTTATTCCCGAGAAATCCATGTTTTCTTAATATGTAAATGAGCTGTCAAGATCTATGGGCCAAGCATAGCTCTCCCTGAGAATCTGCCTCCCGAGATTATTATAAATGAAAGGGGGAGAGTTACCAGTGTGAGACATGTAATGACTGACAGTCTGCTCTCCTGAGCTATGTGTCTCACATGAAGATAAAATTTTAAATAAGCTCTGGAGGCCGATTTTCAGGGAAATCAGTGTCCGACCAAAAGATATTAACAGCTTATTTACATATTAAGTAAAATGTGGATTAGACATCGGATCACAGATCTCAAGGTATCATTATATTCAACTTTCTATGACCTGTGTTCCCATAAATAGATGGCTTGGAATGGTCAATCCTGTTGACAGATGTTCTTTAGGTGTGACGCTAGTCACTACTCACAGACAAGCTGTGAGGCTGGGTAGTCAATAGGTCCGATGTCAAAAGCCAGGAGGGTACATCATACACAGAAGGCTGAGACAAAGACATAGTCAGAAAACAAGTCTGAGGTCAGAATTCCAAGAAGATAGCACATCATGACAGACGGGCTGGGCAATCAGATGCATGCATCCTGGTCCAACTCCGATTCCCAGCACTGATCAGCAGCCTAACGTCAATATACAATGTACACAGAAAGCTTTTAATCGGGTGTGGGCAGGGCTTGCTTTCTGAGCTCTGCTACATGCTACATCTAAAAGCTCTGATTGTATCACAGCTGTTGCACCAAATAAACTGTGATACATTGCTGGAATCAGGGTCTCTTTCCCCAAATTATTCTATTCTCAGAAGAGGTAATAAAAACCTGGTGACAGAATCCCTTTAATATCACTGAGTGTATTATAAAAGATAGGTGCTACCTCAATTAAAAAATATTGTGTTGGATATACGAAGAAGGATTAGAAAAAATATCCAGCACAAGTAGAATTTTTCTTATACACCAAGTCCTATTTTAATTGCCGATATGGTGATACAGGATATGATGTGTTATGGGAATTCATGATCTTCAAACTTGTGATTTATAAGGGATTTTGACATGTACATTGTATCTGTGAAATGATAACATGTCCTACAGTAGTCGGCCGTTTGTATCTTTACGTTTACAGGCTTTGTCTGACATAGGTTGATATTCACAATATTGCACATTTTAAGATTCCCAATTATATGTTGTGGTTCTATTTTTTCCCACTGGGAGTTAGTCGTCCATTGAAAGTGACAGTGACGCTGGGACATTTATGTACAAAACAGAATAATCAGACAAATTATACTGGTGGACCCTTCTCCTTCTGATGGATGAATAACACCATTCTTCCTTTTCACACAATTTGTATCTCGGCGTAATTGCTTGCAAATGTCAAATGTCCCCTGTAATAAAGGCTGTAGATAAATACTTGATGATTAGTTTGTGGACGGTGGCTAAATTATTTGTGTCTATTTTCTTCCTTCTAGGAGAAGAAGAACGATTAAAAGCCAGCAGTTCTATCAGCCAGAGTATGGCTGAGATAAGGTCTTTCATCGCTAAGTCAGAGGTGGCGTTGACAGCAGTAATACCCGCAGCACTTGTGAAGACCTCCAATGGCAGTGCGATCACTGTCTCCGAATCAGAAGAAGAGAAAGCCAAGAAGTTATTGTACTGTTCACTATGCAAAGTAGCAGTCAACTCTTTGTCACAGCTAGAGGCGCACAACACAGGTATTGTAACCTGCTCTTGCACCTTCGGGACAATGCCGGTAATATCCCACAGGGCAGCTCACTGATCAGGCATTTCGTGGGCAAAAAGATAAACAGTAACAAGGTTTTTGCTACCAAATCTGAGAGCAGCATATTGTAGGGGCAGAGACCCTGATTCCAATGAAATGTCACTTTCTGGGCTGCCTGCTGTAGTTTTCATAAAATCACTGTTTTATCAGCAGGAGATTATCACTAAAGGACAAGTTAACCTGCTGCCAGGGAGTCCAACCATGCCCCCACCACTAATTGGCAGCTTTCTGCCTATGCACAGTGTACACAGAAAACTACAAGTCAGTGATGTGGGCGGGATAATACAGAGCTCAGGATTTAGGTAACAGGTAGATTTACAGCAGATTAATATCAAAACTGCAACATCCAGTAAATTAAGTGATATACAGTGGGGCAAAAAAGTATTTAGTCATTCAGCAATAGTGCAAGTTCCACCACTTAAAAAGATGAGAGGCATCTGTAATTTACATCATAGGTAGACCTCAACTATGGGAGACAAACTGAGAAAAAAAATCCAGAAAATCACATTGTCTGTTTTTTTATCATTTTATTTGCATATTATGGTGGAAAATAAGTATTTGGTCAGAAACAACAATCAAGATTTCTGGCTCTCACAGACCTGTAACTTCTTCTTTAAGAGTCTCCTCTTTCCTCCACTCATTACCTGTAGTAATGGCACCTGTTTAAACTTGTTATCAGTATAAAAAGACACCTGTGCACACCCTCAAACAGTCTGACTCCAAACTCCACTATGGTGAAGACCAAAGAGCTGTCAAAAGACACCAGAAACTAAATTGTAGCCCTGCACCAGGCTGGGAAGACTGAATCTGCAATAGCCAACCAGCTTGGAGTGAAGAAATCAACAGTGGGAGCAATAATTAGAAAATGGAAGACATTCAAGACCACTAATAATCTCCCTCGATCTGGGGCTCCACGCAAAATCCCACCCCGTGGGGTCAGAATGATCACAAGAACGGTGAGCAAAAATCCCAGAACCACGCGGGGGGACCTAGTGAATGAACTGCAGAGAGCTGGGACCAATGTAACAAGGCCTACCATAAGTAACACACTACGCCACCATGGACTCAGATCCTGCAGTGCCAGACGTGTCCCACTGCTTAAGCCAGTACATGTCCGGGCCCGTCTGAAGTTTGCTAGAGAGCATTTGGATGATCCAGAGGAGTTTTGGGAGAATGTCCTATGGTCTGATGAAACCAAACTGGAACTGTTTGGTAGAAACACAACTTGTCGTGTTTGGAGGAAAAAGAATACTGAGTTGCATCCATCAAACACCATACCTACTGTAAAGCATGGTGGTGGAAACATCATGCTTTGGGCTGTTTCTCTGCAAAGGGGCCAGGACGACTGATCCGGGTACATGAAAGAATGAATGGGGCCATGTATCGTGAGATTTTGAGTGCAAACCTCCTTCCATCAGCAAGGGCATTGAAGACGAAACGTGGCTGGGTCTTTCAACATGACAATGATCCAAAGCACACCGCCAGGGCAACGAAGGAGTGGCTTCGTAAGAAGCATTTCAAGGTCGTGGAGTGGCCTAGCCAGTCTCCAGATCTCAACCCTATAGAAAACCTTTGGAGGGAGTTGAAAGTCCGTGTTGCCAAGCGAAAAGCCGAAAACATCACTGCTCTAGAGGCGATCTGCATGGAGGAATGGGCCAACATACCAACAACAATGTGTGGCAACCTTGTGAAGACTTACAGAAAACGTTTGACCTCTGTCATTGCCAACAAAGGATATTTTACAAAGTATTGAGATGAAATTTTGTTTCTGACCAAATACTTATTTTCCACCATAATATGCAAATAAAATGATAAAAAAACAGACAATGTGATTTTCGGGATTTTTTTTCTCAGTTTGTCTCCCATAGTTGAGGTCTACCTATGATGTAAATTACAGACGCCTCTCATCTTTTTAAGTGGTGGAACTTGCACTATTGCTGACTGACTAAATACTTTTTTGCCCCACTGTATAACAGGAATTGGGGTCTCTGCCCTTACATAATGCTGATTAAAAAGCAAAAATCTGGTGACAGGTTCCCTTTAAAGAGGAACTGCACTGTCTGTATGGCACTTTGCTGGCATTATTGTTCATGGAGGGACTCTGATTATAATTAAAGGAGAATAAGGTGGCTGTATTGTAAGACTTGGACTACATCAAGGATGTCAACCTCAAATACAAAGAGGGCCAACATTAAATACTTGGATAGAATCGAAGGCCAACCGTGATATTTATTTAAAAAATGTCTACAATTGAGGAAGTTTTTCTTTATCATCAAATATAACAATGAACCTTTTCATAAGGAAACAAACTTAAAGGGGTTGTCCCACAAACAAAGTACATTTTAATTAATAGATCGTAAAATAAAGTAAACGTAATCAAGAATAGGGCATACTCAGGGTCGGACTGGGGTGTCTGGGGCCCACCAGAGGAATGGACTCTAGGGGCCCACCCTACAGCTATATGCAAATATCTGTCATTATAGTGGAGCATCGGCTGTAAAACACCGGCGGCTGCTGCACATCTACCGTGTGCCCCAATAACTGGGATGTATAATTTCGGTAGTTTACATTAATGGGGTTTTTGGTTAAAACAAGTTATCACCCATCCATGGGCTCCACAGGATAGGTGATCGCTTAGATCTGACCTTTAGAAACTGCACCGATCGGAAGAATGGGGAAGTTTTATCCCTGACAGGACATTTTTATCACTATTTTAAAATGCAGCGGCAGGTGGGATGTCTGACCGCAGCTCCATTCATTCTCTTTGGGGCTTCCAGAAAAAAACAAGTGCAGCCACTGAGGGAATGAATGGATCAGTGATCTAGTCGGACATGCCACTCCAGTCTAATGGCGATAAAAAGTTCCACATTTTGCTGAATGGGTCCAAGCAGTCAGACCCCCACCAATCAATACGTTATCACTTATCCTGTGGAGAGGTGATTACTTTTTTCCACAGGAAAACCCCCTGTAAGTGCATCTCCGCTGCTGTGTACAAAGCATTAAAACTCTAATGGAAATAAAGAATCTTCTCCTAATTAATATCAGAGAGAACAAATGACCGCCATACACAACACAATCCACTATACCAAGACCAATATTACCACATACAGGAAGAAATACTACCACACCATGACCAGACCACATAGCGACCGAATAATGCTACATACAAGGGACAAATACCGCCACACCATGAACAGATCACATATTACCACCACATAGTGACCGAATAATAAGACATATTAGGGCAGCACGGTTCAGAGGTTAGCACTACAGCCTTGCAGCGCTGGGGTCCTGGGTTCAAATCCCACCAAGGACAACATCTGCAATGTATGTTCTCCCCGTATTTGCATGAGTTTCCTCCAGGTACTCTGGTTTCCTCCCACATTTACAAAGACATACTGCTAGGGAATCTAGATTGTGAGCCCCAACGGGGACAGTGGTAATAATGTCTGTAAAGCGCTGTGAAATTAATAGCGCTATATAAATGACTAAAAATAAATTAAAATAAATATTACCAGCATATAGGGACCACATGATACCACATACAAGGAGAAATACTGCCACGCCGTGACCAGACCACAAATTACCAACACATAGTGCCCGAATACTACAATATTGATTATGAATACAAACCACAATACTAACAACACTGTTATTACCACCAGTGACAATGTACACAGTAACTCTGTATATAGTGTCAGTGTACAGGTAATACAGTGATCACCAGTGACATTATACACAGGAGCTCTGTATATATTGTATAGTGTACGGGTAATACATTGATCACCAGTGATATTATACACAGGAGCTCTGTATATAGTGTCAGTGTACAGGTAATACAGTGACCACCAGTGACATTACACACAGGAGCTCTGTATATAGTGTCAGTGTACATATAATACAGTGATCACCAGTGACATTATACAAAGGCGCTCTGTACACAGTATATAGTGTAAGTGTACAAGCAACACACTGACTCACCGGTGACCTCTGTAGTTGAGGTCTTTTTTCTTCATCCAGTGCAGACCGCCATTACTTCTTCCAGCAAAGACTCGTCTCTGCAGAAAATAACACAGTTAGCTATAGCTGATTGCTTCCAGAGAACATTCCCCACTATTTTCCTCGATTTCTATACTACGTCAGATGAAGAAAAAACAGACATAGTGTCACCCTGCTCAGTAGCAGGACCCTTTTCTTCTCCCCATGGAAGACAGTAAGATCAAAAGTAGTAATAATGTCCCCTGATTGGCCCCTACAGCAATTATGTCCCCATTTGCCACCATAAACCAATAATGTATGTTCCTCATCCTTACCTCAATACAGTAATTATGTCACCCCTTTATTTAATAAGGTGCCAGATCCTTGGTGCCTTTATTTAATGTCTCCATCTTGGATCCCAATGGCCACCTTAATAAGGTCCCTATCCTGGGCCCCTTCCAGTAATAATGTCCTCATCCTGGGCCCCTTTATTTAATGTACCCTCCCTGGGCCCCTATGTTCGTCCCTATGGCCACTACCTTGCCCAACTACAGAGGGGGGGATTCTTCTCACCTTCTTGCGCTCCCCAGCATCCTCTTTTGGCTTCATATTCGGCGTGGTCGCTACAATGGCTGCCGACTGCAGCTGTGACAGGGCGCTCTGCTCTGTGATAGGGCGTTCTGCTCTGTGATAGGCCGCGTGCTGACGTCACATAGCAGTAACATTGAAAGGCCGCCGGCCTATCAAAGGCTGCAGGAGTCATTTAACAAAACTGCTATGTGACTTCAACACATGGCCTGTCACAGAGCAGAGCGCCCTGTCACAGTAGCAGCCGGTATTCATCTTGATGTGCATTGTCGCCAGGGTTGGCTCCAGGTTTTCATGGGCCCCTTTAACACATGCCATGATTCCTGATACACAGATAAAAAAAAGATATACGGTAGTGCAAAATATAGGCACCACACAGTGCGCCATACAGTATTACGGGCACCTCATAGTCCTCCATACAGTATTATGGTCAACCACATAGTCCTCCATACAGTATTATGGCCACCTCATAGTCCGCCATACAGTATTATGGGCAACCACGTAGTCCTCCATACAGTATTATTGGCCCCATATAATGCTCCTCCATACAGTATTATTGGCCCCACATAATGCTCCTCCATACAGTATTATTGGCCCCACATAATGCTCCTCCATACAGTATTATGGGCACCTCATAGTCCTCCATGTAGTATTATGGGCCCCATGTAATGCTCCTCCATACAGCACATCATGGGCCCCCTGCTCCTACATACAGTATTGTGGGCCCCGTGCTTCTCCACTCGGTATTATGCCCCCCAGCTCCTCCATACAGTATTATGGGCTCCCCGCTCCTCCACACAGTATTACGCCCCCCAGCTCCCCCACACAGTGTTATGCCCGAGCTCCTCCATACAGTATTATGGGCTCCCCGCTCCTCCACACAGTATTATGCCCCCCCGCTCAGTATTATGCCCCGCACAGTATTTCCCCCCCAGCTCCTCCACACAGTATTATGCCCCCCCGCACAGTACTATGCCCACCCCCTGCACAGTATCATGCCCCCCGCACAGTATTTCCCCCCCCCAGCTCCTCCACACAGTATTTCTCCTCCCAGCTACTCCACACAGTATTATGCCCCCGCACAGTATTTCCCCCCAGCTCCTCCACACAGTATTATGCCCCCGCACAGTATTCCCCCCCCCCAGCTCCTCCATACAGTATTATGCCCTGGGCCCCGCACAGTATTTTCCCCCCAGCTCCTCCACACAGTATTATGCCCCCACACAGTATTCCCCCTAGCTCCTCCACATAGTATTATGCCCCCACACAGTATTATCCCCCCCTCCCCTGCACAGTATTTTGCCCACCCCGCACAGTATTATTGCCCCTGCACAGTATTTTCCCCCCCAGCTCCTCCACACAGTATTTTCCCCCCAGCTCCTCCACACAGTATTATGCCCCCGCACAGTATTTCCCTCCCCAGCTCCTCCACACAGTATTATGCCCCCGCACAATATTTACCCTCCCAGCTCCTCCACACAGTGTTATGCCCCCCGCACAGTATTCCCCCCCCCAGCTCCTCCACACAGTATTATGCCGTTCCCAGCGCAGGTCCGGTGCACTCAGCGTCTCTCCGGCTCTGCAACGCTCAGGACAGAAAGGCTGAGCGCGCAGTGATGACGTCATCGCACCCTCTGCCCTGAGACGTCGCAGAGTCAGAGGGCGCTGAAGACGTTGCAGCTGCCGCAGGAACCAGGAGAGGTGAGTATTAGAAGGGGGGCCCGATGCCAGCGCTGGCACCGGGGGGGCCCCTGGTCGTGGCGGCGGTCGGCACCGCCCAAAGATTTAAAGGGCCCGCGTCTCTTTTTTTTTTTTTCTTCTTCCTCCTCCTCCTCCTTCTCCTCCTCCCTGGGTCAGGGCCCACCGGGCATTTCACCGGTATCCCAGTGGGCCAGTCTGACCCTGGGCATACTGGAATAATATAACATGTTATATAAGACCAGAAAAAGCATTTGTCACAGTGGCATAATTTAAATATATAATATCAATGCATAAAACCCTTGAATAATACAGATTATAAAATATGATGCCAACAACATTGCTCTCTAACACAGTAAGATACCCCAACAGTGAATTCCTCCACAGAAATCTCCACACGCACATGATGACCTTACTATACCATCCTTAACCTCCCCAGCAAAGTATGGTGACCCCATCACAGTATAATGCCCCAACTCTGATCCCCACACAACCCTTCATACAGTATAATGGGACCCACATAATCATCTATACGGTATAATAGCCTCACACAGGCTGGATAAAAATCTTGATTTTTTTAAAAAAAATCAAAAAAATCAGATTTTTTTGATTTAAATCAAATTTTTTTGATTTAAATCATTTGATTTAAATCAGATTTTTTAATCAAGTTGTACACAAGCAAAACTTTGTCTTTTTGCAAATCTAATTGTTTTACACAAATAAAAATATTAAAACAGTTGATTATGAAACCTAATAATTTTTATTTGCACTATTAAACACTCAGAATTGAACTACAGAGAGTAAAGGTACCTTCACACGAAACGACATTATAACGATATCGCTAGCAATCCGTGACGTTGCAGCGTCCTCGCTAGCGATATCGTTTCGTTTGACACGCAGCAGCGATCAGGATCCTGCTGTGATGTCGCTGGTCGCTGAATAAAGTCCAGAACTTTATTTGGTCGTCCGATCGCTGTGTATCGTTGTGTTTGAAAGCAAAAGCAACGATACCAGCGATATTTTACACTGGTAACCAGGGTAAACATCGGGTTACTAAGCGCAGGGCCGCGCTTAGTTACCCGATGTTTACCCTGGTTACTAGCGTAAAATGTAAAAAAAACAAACAGCACATACTCACATTGCGTCCCCTGCAGTCTGCTTCCTCCTCTGACTCAGCGCCGCAAAGTGAAAGTGAAAGCAGCACAGCGGTGACGTCACCGCCCTGCTCTCACTGTACGGCGCTCAGTCAGTCAGGAAGTGGACGCAGGGGGACGTGAATGTAAGTATGTGCTGTTTGTTTTTTTTAGATTTTACGCTGGTAACCAGGGTAAACATCGGGTTACTAAGCGCGGCCCTGCGCTTAGTTACCCGATGTTTACCCTGGTTACCAGGGGACCTCGGCATCGTTGGTCGCTGGAGAGCGGTCTGTGTGACAGCTCTCCAGCGACCAAACAGCGACGCTGCAGCGATCGACATCGTTGTCGCTATCGCTGCAGCGTCGCTTCGTGTGAAGGTACCTTAAGTACTTTTTAACAATAGCCTATCTCTAACGTTTGAAGTAAGCAAACATCTTCAGTGAATACATCAGTCCTTTAAGCCTACTGTTTATTTAGGACTTTTAATAGGAAAACCAGTTGTCCTGCTTTAGCAGTTCCTAAGCGGTTTCGGACTGTTGTGTGCACAAAACCAAATGAAGAAAACAATCTCTCTACTCCTGCGGATGAAGCCGATGCAGTCAGTAGCTGAGTAGCTAGATTTATTATCTTTGCTGGAAGAACAAGTGATTGCGACTTCCACCAGTCCAGTGGTTTTAGTTCATTAACGACGTTATCTGCAAACATGTATTTTTGAAATGGTGCAGATTCACACTTCAATTTCAGCACAGTTGCCACAATGTCATGGTTAGTATTGGCGAGCCACTCCATTGCAGAGTTGATTTCCGCCTCAGATAATTTTTTCCCTCTGTAGATGGGATGCAAGATATTGGCTAAATAGTGTTCTTCTTTTAATGCTTGGTCCTTGCGGTGCTGTATTGCAACCTTTACATTGTTTGAGAGGTTCAAGCGATCTAGAGAACCTTCTAAATCTTTCCAAACTTCTGTGGCATCAGCTATGGTTGCAGTATCTTTCTGCATTTTATCCAACGCAATCAGTATTGGCTTTAACCTTTCCAAAAGGTCCTCGGCATTTCTCTTCACACCAAGATTTAATACTTTGCTTCGTATATTAGCATCAATTTTATCCCGATGTGTTTCGCAAATGGACAGTAATTTTGACCAGTTGTTAATAAACAGTTCCAAGCAGTCAGCCAAGGTATTCCATCTAACATCTTGTGGTAGAACCAACTTCAGTCCTCCCATTTCCTTGTAGGTTGCATGTGCAAAATGATTATTGCGGAAATATTTAACAATTTCTACAACATGTTCCTTGACACCCGAAATATGCAGGTCTTTTGCCAAAAGATGCAACAAATGGGCAGAACAACCGTATGTAATGACATTTGTGTCATCCTCATGTGCCAGTTCCGCTCGCATTTTTGCCACATTGCTTGCGTTATCAGTAACTAAGCTCCTTACTTTACATCCAAACTGTTCTTGGCATTGGTGAATTGAGTTCTTAGCAATTTCAAGTAAATATTCAGCAGTATGTGAATTTCCAGATGTGTCGATTGTGTCTGTAAGGTAAGTTTCACCATCTTCTGTTGTGACACAAGTGCAAATTATGGGGTCGTTGTGGATGTTGCTCCAACCATCCAAGCTCATGTTAACAACCTTGTCTTTCAAATATTTTGTACAAGCCGCTCTTTCTATGTCGTATACAGCCTGAAGATGTTTTCCTGAGATATCAAATCTACTTGGTGGTTTGTAGCCTGGTCTAATTCCTTCGATCATTTGTACAAACAATGGGTGCTCAACTAGTCGGAAAGAAGAATTGGTTGCAAATATGAATTTAGCAATTAATTCATCAAAATGTTCTTTCTGGCTCGTCGTAGTCTTTAAAATGAATTTTTCTACACTTTGCACGCAAAGTTTTTTTTTGGGCTGCTTTGTTGAAGTTGTACCCAGATATTGATTGTCACGTGCAGCACAAGCCATATTTGACCCTGAAAGCACAGAAATTAAAAATATAAATCGACTGCGTATTTGAAGAAATATAACGAAAATATTTTTAAACAAACTTTTTGAACAATGTAATGGTCCTCGTCCTATAAGGGCTGTCTCAAAAGTTATGCTACTCAAGTTTTCCGGTGAAGTTGCTGTAATACTGGTAACTAATATCAGAGCACCTGAAAAAAATTATGTCACAAAAGTTTTAAAAATGTTTTTTTTTTTAAATGATCAATTTGGCAGACTTCAAAAGTGAATTGCAGCCTACAATAAAAAAAAAATAAGCGTATACACACTTTATTTTTACTTAAAGGACATGTGCACCTTTATTTTTTAAGGTGCAGTGTGCACATGTCCTCCCCCCGCAGCTCTCTTACCTCCGATGTCAGCGCTGCGGGGATCCGTGGCTTCGTTCTGCCCGTCCGCGAGCGCGCCTCCATTCATTTCAATGGAGCGTGCGGCCCGCTGACGTCACGCCGCTGGATCACTGCGAGTAGGCCGCAACCGGAGGACGGGAGGCGGACGGTCAAAACGAAGCCACGGATCTCAGCGCTGCGGGGATCGGAGGTAAGAGCGCTGCGGGGGGGGGAGGACATGTGCACCTTAAAAAAATAAAGGTGCACATGTCCTTTAGCGTTAATTTTCTGTGAAATATTGCCTTAACATAAATTTAAATTCTATACTCCAGAACTACTAGTGCTAGAAATTTCTCTTTTCATAGACTTTAACCATCCCAGTAAAATGTCTGTTAAAAAAATAGGTTGTAATTGCCAGACTTACTAGTACTAGGCTCCTGGTGCATAAGAAGCTGTGGGGGTTCATTGACATTAGTTGTATCACTATCAACATCTTCATTTCCCTTCTGGTTGCAGTTTTCATAATGTGATTTCAAACGGCAAACAAGTCCTTGGATATCCTTTTGACAGTATTTGCACTTTGCTCTTGCACCTTTCTTTCCAAGATCTGCTGCTGGCATCTCAACAAAATGAACCCAAATAGGGTCTCTCTTAGGCTACGTTCACATTTGCGGTCAGCGCCGCAGCGTCGGGCGCCGCAGCGGCGCCGCATGCGTCATGCGCCCCTATATTTAACATGGGGGCGCATGGACATGCGTTGTGCTGCGTTTTGCGCCGCATGGCCGCAAGCGTTGGACGCAAGAAACGCTTCAAGTTGCATTTTTTTTGCGTCCAACTTTCGGCCAAAAAGGACGCATGCGGCGCAAAACGCAGCGTTTTAGCGTGCGTTTTGCCGCGTTTTTGTTTGCGTTGTGCGCTGCGGCGCCGACGCTGCGGCGCACAACGCAAATGTGATCGTAGCCTTACGACCTGCCATGGCTCACACAGATCACTTATGAAGTTTGATTGTTACTACAGCCAAGTACTGCTGACTATCCAACAAGTTTGGGCATGTCAACTGAATGGAAAAAGAAACTAAACCAAAAGTGAAACCAAGCTAGAAGTGTGGAATTAAAGGGGCAGTATGAACAAAATGTGGAGGCTATTAATAGTTTATACAATTAAGACATGCTGCTTTTAAACACCTACCTATTGCCATATAGTAAAACAAAAAAGATTTTTACTTACTTTGGGGTCCCCCCCTCACCCTGGCGTTAGATCGTTGCCCCTAGTTTCGTCCGTGTAACTATGGGCGCACATGCGCACTGCTCTCACTTCTCATTTTAATCGTGATTTATATTAAAAAAAACCTTTTGATTTAAATCAGTGATTTAAATCATGATTAAAATCATGATTTAAATCGATCCGATTTAAATAGAAAAAAATCTTTTGATTTAAATCGTGATTTAAATCATGATTTAAATCGGCGTGATTTAAATCAATCCACCCTGGCCTCACATAGCCCTCCATACAGTATAATGGGCCCTGCATTGCCTTCAATTCCATATAATGGCCTCACAGTCCTCCATACAGTACAATGGACCCTGTATTGTCTTCCATACAGTATAATGGCCCCACATAGTCCTCCATACAGTATAATGGGTCTTGTATTGCCTTCCATACAGTATAAGGGCACCATATAGTCCTCCATACAGTATAAAGGGCCCTTCCTTGCCTTCCATACAGTATAATGGCACCACAAAGTACTCCATACAGTATAATGGGCCCTGCATTGTCTTCCATACATTATAATAACCCTACATAGTCCTGCATACAGTATAATGGCCCCCCATTGCCTTCCATACAGTATAATGGCCCCCCATAGTCAGTCCTCCATACAGTATAATGGGCCCACATAGTCCTCCATACAGTATAATGGCCCCACATTAAAAAAAGAACTACATTTTCCACTATCCTCATTCCGGTCTCAGCAGCGAGTGCTCTGAACCTATGCACTTCTCGGCATAGTGAGTGCGTCATCGCACCCACTGAGCTGAATTGTCAGATGCAGAGAAAAAATGATAGCGGAGGGATCGTCAGCTGACTGCTCCCTCTTCCATTACTGCTTGCAACTGTATCATCATCCAGGATGCAGACACAGTTGAAAGTGCAATGCTAGGCCAAATGCACTCACCCTGCTAGCCAGATTTGGTCCGCGGGACAGTTTCACAAATGTGGGGTACATGGTGACTTTTGATCTTGACACAGGTCGAAGATTTCTGTATGTGCAAGAGGATGGAATACAAGCTCAGGCTTGAAAGAGCTGAAATTTTAACAAATTGAAAAGAATGTTAGAGGGTTGCCCCAGTATCAAGGTATATAATACAGCTCTGGCAAAAATTAAGAGACCACCACATCAAAACCCTGTCATGGTCAGCCCAATCTCCAGACCTGAACCCCATTGAAAACCACTGGAATGTAATGAATAGGATGATTAATAGTCACAAGCCATCAAACATAGAAGAACTGCTTACATTTTTGCACCAGAAGCAGAGTGAAAGACTGGTGGAAAGCATGCCAAGACGCATGAAAGCTGTGATCAAAAATCATGGTTATTCCACAAAATATTGATTTCTGAACTCTTCCTGAGTTAAAACATTAGTATTGTTGTTTCTAAATGATTATGAACTTGTTTTCTTTGCATTATTTGAGATCTGAAAGCACTGTTTTTTATTTTTAATTTTGACCATTTTTCTTTGTCAGAAAAAAAATACAAAAATTATTGCTAGGAAATTTGGACACATGTTGTCAGACGTTTATAGAATAAAAGAACAATTTACATTTTACTCAAAAATATACCTATAAAGGGAAAAATCAAACAAACTGAACATTTTGCAGTGGTCTCTTAATTTTTGCCAGAGCTGTAAATGTATGATTTCTGGGGTTCTGGCTGCTAAGAACCTCACTGATCAGGAGAACAGAAGTCCCAAAGTCCCTGGTGTGAATGATGCATTACTGAGCATGTGGGACCACCCCTCTATTGCCTTTGTATTCCTCCTATAGACACTTTTGATCCCTGAGCTTTTTGTTTGCTGAGGGGTCCTAATTGTCAGCCCCACAGCTATCTTACATTTACCGCCTATCCCATGAATTTGTGATATACTGTATGTTGTCTATTGGACAACCCTTTTTAAGAATCTGAAGGTAGTTATATTATGGGGAAATGCTCCAATGTAATGAAGTAGAATTTTTAACTGTAGAGAAAAGTCAGACATGGCGTTTGCATTGCGAATGCTATTTAATTGTTTAATTGCCGATTAAACAATTTTTTTATTTTGTAGAGGGAACAGCGGTGTCACCCATAAAACTGCATTACATCAGCAATACCATCACCAAGTTTGACCTTAAGCAATACATTGTTGGGGATGATTGTGTTTATTATTCTACCATACATACTTAAAGGCGATATCCCTAACAGAGGAAACTACCTGTCTGTTGTTCCCAGTGCCTGCTATCAACCGTTCCTGCCAGAGATTCAGCTGTTCCCTGTCAACAGAGCAGCAGTTTCCCTTCCTGTTGACAGGACGGGACTTCTGGCATCATGCTGATTAACAAACGTCTCTCCACTGCCCAATTGGGGGAAGCCGGCTATCAATCAGCATGACACCAGTAATCCTGCCCTGTCAACAGGAAGAGAAACTGCTGCTCTGTTGACAGGAAGCAGCTGAATCTCTGGCAGGAGCAATCGATAATTGGTGCCAAGTACAGCATACAAGTAGTTGCCTCTGTTAACAACTGCATGCCTTTTTTTAAGTCCCAGATACCCCCTTTAGTATCTGAATTTATGAGAATAACTTTGCTTTATTTTCTCAAGGTTCCAAACACAAGACAATGTTAGAAGCTCGGAATGGTGCAGGTCCAATCAAATCCTATCCCAGGTCCGGATCCCGACTAAAACTCCAAAACGGCAGCAAAGGTTCAGGACTACAGAACAAAACTTTTCATTGTGAAATCTGTGATGTTCACGTAAATTCAGAAATCCAGCTTAAACAGGTACTGTAGCTAAATCTTTTTACCGTCACTTGACCAATTACTTTATGTCATCCACTCACTATTTCTTTTTGCTGTCTTTTGCCATTTTATACTCTGCATACAAAATAGACATTCAGTTCCTGAAGATGTATCTTGTAGTAATTGTTGGGTCAACTAGCTATCCAAAGGCAGGAAATAGTAGGTGGTTGCTCAGTTCCTACAATCAGTTGTTATTAGCTCAGACCATTGGTTAACTTGGGCAGCTACACAGGGGCCCCAAGAGGTAAGGGGGCCACTTACACCTCCAAAGCTGATGGAATTGAGCATTATGATGAACTATTGCACTGAAAAGGGACCATATATTGTTCCTTCACAAGGGCCCTCTTCTGTCTGTCCTCTCCAGCTCCAGTTGTGGCCAAAAGTAAACAATAATAGGACCTGAACAGTTCTGTTAAAGAGGATGTCCATCTCTGTGGCCTTTTTTTATTTAAGTGCAGGTATTTGGGGTTTAAAAAAACAACATTTTTTGCAAATCGGTTTCATTAAAATGTTGTACTTTTTGGCTTTCTCCAGCTCCTTGTTTCCTTGCACATTCAGCTTTAATGAGCTCAATGGTCATAAATCAGCTGAGAAGAGCTACAGTGGCATGTGAAAGTATTCACCCCTTGGCTTTTTACCTACTTGTTACAATACAATCTGTATTTAAATATTTTTGTAATCCTATTTGTGTGTGATGTGTCAGCACTAAATAGTCTGAGTTGGTGAAGTGAAGTGAAGTGAAAAAAATATAGGCAAAAATTTAATTTGTGGGATCAAATAACTAAAAATTGGCACGTGCATATACGGTATGTTCACCCCTTTTGCTATGAAGCCCCTAAAAATTTCTGGTGCAAACAATTACCTTCATAAATCACATGCTTAGTGAGAGGACGTCCACCTGTGTCCCATCTAATTGTCACAAGTCTGTCAGAATGTACGTTTTACATTTTCTGAAAAGCCACAGAGGCTGCAACACCATTAAGCAAGAGACAGCACTAAGAAAAACCATGAAGACCAAGGAGCTCTCCAAACAACACCATGAAGACCAAGTAGATCGCCAAAGAAACCAAAGTCAAAGTTGCTGAGAAGTACAAGTCAGGGTTGGTATATAAAAAAAAATCCCAATTTCTGATGATCCCCCCGAGCACCATCAAATCCATTATCATGAAATGAAAAGAACATGGTATCACAATAAACCTGTCAAGAGAGGGACGCCCAACAAAACTCTCAGCTGGGCAAGGAGGGCATCAATCAGAGAGGCAGCACACAGACGAAAGGTAATCCTGAAGGAGCTGCAGAATTCCCAGGCATCGATTAGAGTATCTGTCCATAGGATAGCAATAAGCTGTACACTCCATAGAGGTGACCTTTATGGAAGAGTGGCCAGAAAAAAGCCTTTACGTACACACAAAAATTGTAAGGCTCCTTTTGAGTTTCCCAAAAGACATGTGGGAGACTCCTCAAATTCATGGAGGAAGGTGCTGTGGTCAGATGAGACCAAAAGTAAACTTTTTGGCCACCAAAGTAAACACTATGTCTGTTGTCAAGCCAACACAGCTCATCACCCAAAGAACACCATCCCCACAGTGAAACATTGTGGTAGCAGCATCATGCTGTGGAGATATTTTTCGGCAGCAGGGACAAGGAAAATGGTCCAAGTCGAGAGGAAGATGGACGGTGCGAAATACAGGGATATTCTTGAGCAAAACCTAGGCTCTACAAAGTACTGACTTTATGAGGAGTGAATAGTTATGCGCACTGAAGTTTTCAGTTATTTTGTCCTATTTGTTGTTTGTTTCACCAAAGAAAAAGAAAATCAAATGTTCACAGTTGTAGGTATGTTCTTTACATGAAGTGATATAAAACCTCATGAAAAAACAGTAAAATTTCAGGTTCTGAGGTAGCAAAACCCGAAAAATGTCAGAGGCCAGGTGGGAGTAGGATGAATACTTTCACAACCACTATAAGAAATGACAGATAAGAGGGTTAGAAACTGTCCGATTAAACCATCAGAATTAATTAATGTGTCTATTTATTTATTCTCAGTTAAATAGAATATGTCAAAAGTTTTTTTTCTACTCCATCTGAGAGCAACATGATATAGGGGAAGAGACCCTTATTCCAGTGATGTATCACTTACTAGCTGCTGCAGTTTTGATAAAATCACTGGTTTCTCTCCTGCAGATCTACCAGTTCTCTGAATGCTGAGCTCTGTATAACCCACTCATATCACTGATTGACATATTTCCATGTACACTGTTTACAGGCATAAAGCTGCCAATCAGTGATGGGGGTGGGGTTATATAGAGCTCATGAATATGGAGGACTACCTGGCAGCAGATTTACTAGTCCTCTAATGATAAATTCCTGCTGATAAAACAGTCATTTTACCAAAATTACTGTAAGCAGCCCGATAAGTGACACATCCCTGGAATCAAGGTCTCTGCCGTACATCATGCTGCTCTCAGACAAAACTCAAGACAAAAACAAAATGCTTTTGTTTGATGATTAGTTTGATTAAGAAAAATGTAAAAGCCATGCCACCACATCAAGGTGACCCTACTTGGGATGGTCCTAACCTCCAGTTTATCTCTTTATGTGTTTGTTTCAGCTTTTTTGTGCTCTGTGCTAGCTGGACATTACATCCATATAGTTCCCCATGGCTGAGTGTCCATTAGCCGGGTCTCAGTCCTTCTCAGCTTTTATTAACATTGTATCACTTATGGTAAGGTTTTAATACTAGAGCTTAGGATCATCTCAAATAGGGTCACCTTGACGTGGTGGGATAGCTTTTACTTTTTTTTAATCAAAATTATGTTAACTAAGCACCCTATCTTATTTTTACGCACTATTGCTATTTATTTATTTATTTACTGCAGGGTGTTTGCTTATTTTTATTTTTTTTGTCTTGGGTTTTGTCTATTTAGTGGCCAGTGTGAACATGCACCAACATGCTGCACGCTCACCAGTTTATATTCCAGTTCATCTCTTTAGGTTTTTGCACTCAGATTAGGCAGCAAAAACCTGGAGACAGATTCCCTTTAACCAATTCTGCTGCCAACAATAGACAGTGTAACGTAGAGGCCATAGAAGGCAAAGTACCAGTTTTAATGAATCCCAATTACAAAAATGATTTTTAGCTTCCCCCCACTTCCATCTACCACCTTCATGGAGGTGGACACCGTGTTTAAACCAGTGACCTGCAGAACAATTCCTATTCATTTGAAACAGCCCCTAAATATTAAACATTAATGTTAAAGAAATGCTTTATTGATACATCTCTATGGCGTGACAAGTTTTGGGTAGATACATTGATTCCAAAATAATTAGTTGATCTTGTGTCATTCCAGCACATCTCCAGCAGAAGACATAAGGACAGGGTAGCAGGAAAGCCAATGAAGCCTAAATATAGCCCCTACAACAAACTTCAGCGCAGTCCTAGTATTTTAGCGGTAAGTAAATTTAATTCTATAAACCCAACAAATCTGACCATCTTCGATAGAAAACGATCATATGACAAAATTAACATTTTCGAGCAGCACAAAGTCATAGACAGAAAATTTCACTTTCTAAGTAAAATGCAGAATTATAGTTTTTTTTTCTCCAATCACATTCAGATTGGAAAATTAATGAATATTCATAAGGATAATTCCCAAATCTGAACAAATCACATAATGAACCTTTATAGTTCATTACTGATTACATTATTTATGCAGAATAATTTTAATGATCTTTCAATTACCGTATATTTGCTTGAATGCTATGTACTCGATAATTGTTTTATTATTCTAATGCTTCTGAAATTAAAAAAAAAGTCTGCAAATGGTCATGAGTAAGAATATCCAACTATTTTGTGATTTATGCATCTCCATGGTGACAGACTACAAATAAACTTTGTGTAGTTGGATTTTGCAATCCAACTGCTCAGCATTTTTTTCCATACATCTTGTTAATATGTTTTCAGTAACTAAGCAAGAGGATGGGGACATATAAAAAGAGTATGTGTGTATGACCAGTGCACACTGGGTTTGTTTGTAGTCTGTAAACATAAAGACACACAGATCTCAGCAGTACCATACATCCATGGCGATTCATGTGCAGGGTATCACTGATTGTACAAATTACCTATCCTTTGGAAAGGTCATCATTATCAGACCGATGGGGGCCTGACAATCGAATAGGAGCTAAACTGCAGCACCTGGGAGAGGTCACTAAAAAGTGTAGAGCTGTGCCATAGGGGCACTGTAGCAGTTTATAACTGGCTGCCATTGGAGCTGATAACAGCTGATCAGGGGTAAAGTGCTGCGGAATATGTTGGCGCTATATAAATAAAGATTATTATTATTATCAGGGGGGCAACCAGGTGTCAGACTCCCACCGGTCTGATATTGATGACCTATCCTAAGTAGAAATCATCAGCACCAAAGTAGTGGACAACTCCATTAATATATAGCGGTACTGAAAAAACAAACCTGAAAACATGGGCCACAACACCTATTGGTATAAGTGTAATGTGTAGGTGCATATTCACACTGTGGCCACTATCAAACACAACCTAAAATTAAAGGGAATCTGTCACCCCAAAAATCGTATATGAGCTAAGGCCACCGGCATCAGGGGCTTATCTACAGCATTCTGTAATGCTGTAGATAAGCCCCCCATGTAACCTGAAAGGTAAGAAAAACAGGTTATATTATACTCACCCAGGGGTGGTCCCGGTTCAATTCGGGTCCGATGGGTGTCGCAATCCGGGTCCAGCGCTTCCCATCTTCATGCGATGACTTCCTCATCTTGTCTTCCTGCCGCAGCACAGGCGCAGGCGTATTTTGTCTGCCCTGTTGAGGGCAGAGCAAAGTACTGCAGTGCAGCAGTACTGCAGCGCAGGCATCGGGAAAGGTCAGAGAGGCCCAGCGCCTGCACAGTGCAGTACTTTGCTCTGCCCTCAACAAGACAGACAAAGTGCGCCTGCGCTGGAGCCGCGGCAGGAAGACAATAAGAAGACGTCATCGTATGAAGATGGGAGGCGCTGGACCCAGACCGCGACACTCATCAGACCCGAACCGAACCGGGACCGCCCCTGGGTGAGTATAATATAACCTGTTTTTCTTACCTTTCAGGTTACATCGGGGGCTTATCTACAGCATTACAGAATGCTGTAGATAAGCCCCTGATGCCGGTGGCCTTAGCTCATATGCGATTTTTGGGGTGACAGATTCCCTTTAAACCAATTAATAGATACCCTGCAGTAAGGTAATAATTAGTAGTAATATCGGTAAAAAAAACATAAGGTACTTAGTTGACATTCGTTTGATCAAAGAAGCATAAAAAACATCCCACCGCGACAAGGTGTACCCGATCAGGATGGTCCTATTTTCCAGTAGGCCTCAAAATAGACAGGAGCACAGAAAGACGTGGGCCTGACTGTTTTACACCTGCCGGGGGAAAGCTAAGGATTCAGGCTGCACAGCCCCAAGATGCAGGGGGCACACCCTAATATTAACAGAGTACAAGAAACTAAAGCAAAACCGAAAACATGGGCCAGTTGACCTGTTGGTATAAGTGTAGTGCTGTAATGTGTAAGTGCACATACTGTGGCCCTAACAGTACTGAAAAAGTGGCCTGTATGAAGACTTCTCTTGATATCTCTAATGAGTCTATGTGAGTATAACTTTGGTGAAGGGGTGGGCACCCATTTTTCCAACAAAAGTGTAGGGCTGAGCAAAATGATCCGCAGGAACCAGGTCAAGCAGTCATGCTTGCAGTCAATAGCCACTGGACCAGAGGCCTGTGAACCTCCTCCTACTTGTTGACATCCCTGGTGTCTCTTCTTATTAGTAGGCCCACAGTGATGAGTGTGTTGCACCGCAGCAATGACATCACCCAGAGTGTACTAACCAGAAGAGGCAACGAGGATGTCGGCAGGTAGGAGGAGGTTTGAAGGGCTTTGGTTTGGTGGTCATTGGCTACTGACACAGCAACTAGACCGCAAATCTTTCTCCTCAACTCTACAAAAGTGTATTTTCATATTTTTTCCATAGAGTCACTTGCAGCCTGACATTGTTTTATACTGTACAGTTTTGGTCCTGTGTTATTTCCATTTCTTATTTTTTAGCCAAAACAGAAAAACATTCTAATCAGAAGACGAATATAGCGGAAATACATTTATTCCCATGCTATGGTAGTGGGGAGCACAAATGACTGTGTAACTGTGTATCTACTGTCCAAAACATTTTAGTTGAGGGTTGGCGGTGAAATTACAAGTAAATAGAACTGTTTATTATATTTTTTTTGAGTCCTATATAGCGGTGGAAGCTTGGGACATGAACAAAGAAAGGGGCAAGACAGGTGCTGGCAATTGCTAGTGTTGTGCTTTTCTTTACGTACCAAGGCTTTTACTCTACCTTTGATTGTACTGTGGAGAACGTAACATACGGTGAACTTACTTCAATTGAAAGTACATTAACTAATGCATTTCATACTGGTGTACAATTTGTTTTAAATGTACTCTTCATGGACTTTCTAGTGCATTTGGAAGAATGTAGAAAACTTTCAATATTATGTAGCCTCAGGGGTAGAATCCATAATAGCGCTGACTGTGGACGGCCACTCCTTTGTGCTCTCTGCAGGGGTCAAGTGCTCCAATCAACAACCTGCTGAACCAGACGCCGCACTAAAAGAAAATGAAAAAAGATGCAATCAGGCTTGTAATATAGGAGGACATATTGAAAGAGGTTCTGCAATTTAGAAATAAAGTGAAGGTCTTAGAAGCACTGAAACACTGTACTTTAAGTGCTAACAAGACTATCATGTTCAATGAACATTCTCGTACAACATGGAAGTTCATTTCTTGACAAAGAATAGTATAATTTTGTCATGCTGCACCTTATATTTTTCTATTTAATTGCTCCTTTCCCTTTAACGCATTTCCATTGCATTTGCATATGTCACAGAATGTAAAATCCAATACTGTATATTTCGAGGACTTATTAATTTCATGATGATTATACTTCAGTAATTCATACATTAGGAATATGCCCCATGGGTCATCTTGAGAAGTAGTTGACTACATGACAAAAATGGAATCTAGGAAGGGAATTCCCAGCCAAATTGCTGCTAAAGTAGGGAGGGATGGCACTGAACCTCCGGCTTAATTCTGTCTGTCTGATGGAAGTTTTGTAACTCTAGAAAACAACAAATACTTGCTTTTATTTAAAATTATTTTCAGAATGTTAATCTAGTCTTATTGACAATTGGGATTTAGAAGGAAAATTTGTAATTTTAGGGCAAATTCTTTATGGTTCTACATACACCTCTGGCAAAAATTAAGAGACCACTGCAAAATTTTCAGTTTGTCTGATTTTTCTCTTTATAGCTATATTTTTTGAGTAAAATGTAAATTGTTCTTTTTTTTCTATAAACTACTGACAACATGTCTCCGAAGTTCCAAGCAATAAATTTTGTATTTATTTTCTGAAAATGAAAAATGGTCAAAATAACAAAAAAATGCATTGCTTGCAGACAAAAAACAAGTTCATAACCATTTAGAAACAACAATACTAATGTGGAAGAGTTCAGAAATCAATATTTTGTGGAATACCCATGATTTTTAATCACAGCTTTCATGCGTCTTGGTGTGCTTTCCACCAGTCTTTCACACTGCTTTTGGGTGACCTTATGCCACTCCTGGTACAAAAAATGTAAGCAGTTCTTCTTTGTTTGATGGCTTGTGACTATCAATCTTGCTCTTGATTACATTCCAGAGGTTTTCAATGGGGTTCAGGTCTGGAGATTGGGCTGCCCATGACAGGGATTTGATGTGGTGGTCCTTCATCCACACCTTGATTGACCTAGCTGTGTGGCATGGTGCATTGTCCTGCTGGACAAAACAGTCCTCAGAGTTGGGGAACGTTGCCTGAGCAGAAGGAATCAACTGTTTTTCCAGGATAATCTTGTATGCGGCTTGATTCATACGTCCTTCGCAAAGAACAACCTGCCCAATTCCAGTCTTGCTGAAGCATCCCCAGATCAACACCTGTTCGTCTAATGGTTAGACGGAGCCCTGGAATGGCATACAAGCCACAGTGTCTTGCACCTACTGTGAAATTTGGTGGAGGATCGGTGATGATCCGGGTCCGGTGCCTTCCATCTTCTTGCGATGCCGCCCTCCTGTTGCTTCCCGGCATTGCGCTCCTGTGCAGGAATACTTATTTGCCCTGTTCAGGGCAGACCAAAATACTGCAGTGCGCAGGCGCTGGGAAAGGTCAGAGAGGCCCAGGGCTTGCACACTGCAGTACTTTACGCTGCCCTCAACAGGGCCGATAAGTACACCTACGCAGGAGCGTGATGCCGGGGAGTGATTAAGCAACAGGAGGGTGGCATCACAAGAATATGGGAGGCGCCGGACCCAGACCTGCAACACCCATCGGACCGGACCGCCCCCCCAGGCGAGTATAATAAAACTTATTTTTATTATCTTTCAGGTCCGATCGGACCTGAAAGGCGGTGGCTGCATCTTATATCGGCCAAAACAGCTGACAGGTTCCCTTTAAGGAAAAAATTGGACATGTAAATGGCCCCATGGAATAACATTCGTTAATTTTTTTTTTTAATGCCCTAAAAGATTCTCTGCTACAGAAGTTTCTGTCCCAACTACTTCGGCAATTATATTTTTCCCTACATGGTAGGAATTATCTTTACAGTCCTAAATGTCTCTCTGTGGTTGTTTTTTTTTAATTATACCAATATTCTATAATTTGATCTCTTCTGTGAAGCTGTTGAGCTTCTTATCTTTCTACACTGTGATATCTGTGAAAACAGCAGATACTAAAATCTCTCTCCTTAACTAACAAGCAATGACTTGTGGTGGCGGCATTAGACAGGCCACGTGTGAGATGTGTGGGTACGGACTGGCTGACTCACCAGATATGACATCTCTTATCATTCCCTGCCATGAAATTGGCAGCTGTAGTCACCCAGAGCTCATAAACAAGACAGATTCACAAATCACCGTATAATGCGGTACATCAAAAGAATCAGAACTCCTAAAACATCAACAAGGAGCATGGAACGTCATAAACTAAGCAACGCACCGGAATCAAAGATAAAGCTGATACTACTAGATCCTAAAAGTGTACAACACCAGCACCTTACTGTTTGCCTCAATTTAACCAAACTAGTGATGATGAATAAATTGCATTAGGCAAACTGAATTGGCCTCAAAGTTCACAAAAAATTTAGATTTGTCAGAATCGCCAATTCAAATTGGAATTTGCATTTTACGCGATTCACTTCATGCAAATCTGTGTGGGTTTTCACTCACTGGCCAATAGTTTATTTCACACCACAGGTCTCGTTGGATCTTTAGGGCCTCCGGTGTCCATTGCGCTTTGCAACCTCATGACATCACAGCACGAGTAATGACAAAACGTCACTAGGGCTAGAGATAGCTGGAAATGCGGGACCTGTAACATGAAAAAGACTGGCGGCATGTGAGTGAAGACCAAATAGAATAAGCAAGTGAGCAATCAGCGGACATTGTGAGGGTCAGGAAGATTGGAGTATTAATGGTAACTTGCCAAATGCGTCCGAACTGCTCAATTCGAATTTTGTCTCCTCTGTTCCCTACGACAGAAATCTTACTCCAGCCCCTCAGTGGAGTAAGATTTCTGGTGTAGGGCACGAAACAGCACATCATAAATTTGATGAGCTGTGGCGTCACACCCCATATGCGCATGACCTCCTCCCCTTTTTGGTGGAGCTGAGAGAAACTAGAGTGAAAATGCCAAAAGTCGCAAAATGTTCACACAACTTGGAGTTTTGCTAAAATTTGAGACTTTTCACAACAATTTACACTATTAAAATTGCTTTGCTTCACGAAGTAGAGATTCTTGTGCTTCATTGTACAACGGCCGGCTTCACATATCCAATATTCATGGTCCGATGTCAGATCATCAATGTCTAGACTGTCTGAGGGTATTGTGATCCAAACTCAACAGTCTCATACATGAGGTTATTGAGTTTTGGTCAGGAGATCCACTTCTTTTCCAGAGAATGCAGTCTGTGTATGGAACGTGAACATTGGACGTAAAAAACAGGCCTCAGTGTGAAAATACGAAAATTGACTTGTGTGTTTTCCAGCTAAAAAACAGGTCTTTCCTTCCTCTGCATTAAAAAAAATAAACAGTATTTTGCATTAGAAAAATTAAAAAATTAACATTATAATCCAGAAAATTGATTGAATTTTAAAACATTTCTTCGGTATCGCTACTATAAGAGATTATTTTAAAAAAAAGTAAAATACATTAATTACAATTATTACTTTCCAGGCCACATTCAGGAAGTTCTAATTGCTTCATTTTAAGTACTATAATTAAATATTCTAGTTTATCAACATTTTATATGTCATAGTGTTTTATTACTGTAAGGGTCAGAGGCAGCCGAGCTAGTATTATAACTAGAGAACTTGTTTTAAGATGTAAATTCGCCTCAGAGAAAAATATGTAAAAAATAGGGAGACGTTTATACCGATCCTTTCTGAAATATCACTTGTTATTGTAAACCGTGGATTAATTTTCTATTAAAATAAAGGGGTAAGTATAATAGAAGTATAGAGAAGGCATAAATCGTACAGGTTAATTTTATAAAACCTAAGATGAAAACAAAATGAGCATATACCTTGTAGAAAGTAAGTAAAGAAATAGCAATAATACATCTAAATATCAAAGGGAACTATTTTGATCAAAAAAGTATAAAAGCCATCCCACAGCAACAAGGTGACCCAATCGGAACGGTCCTATTTCTATTATTAAGCCTCACCGTCACCACGTGTCAGTCGACCTCAATATGGGAGCAGAGCAGGACCCAAACCCAACGGCTTAAACTCCTTCCCATGAGAAGCTATATAGATGAAATGGCCAGTTCAAAAAAATGGAGAGCCACACCCCTGTTTGTATAAAGTACATAAAACTAAAGCAAAACCAAATAAATGAGCCGGAACATATGTAGGTATAAGTGCAAAGTGTAGGTGCACATTCACACTGTGGCCATTTAAATGTTAAGTGGCCACAGTGTGAACATACACATATACCTACATATGTTCCAGCTTATGTGTTTTATTTTATGTTCATTTTATAGTAAATTAAGAAAAATGACTATTGGTGAAATTAAAAGACAGGACATTTCCCAGAGGACACAATGCCATTGCTTTTTATAAAGGTTAGGCATGTAGTGTAATGCCCCTTTCACATTACCTTTAGAAGATCTGTTCTCTTTTATTTATATCTACATAAAAAGATAGATTCTATTGTTAGAGGGGAAACATACTAATGGGACCTTAAGGGGTTGTCCACCACTAGGACAACCACTTCTTAAACTAAATATTTGGCCCCAATAAAATAATAAGACTTATACTCAGATTACAAGGTAATCTTACAAAGATTACAGATGGTATCTAATATGTGGATCGGGCAGCATGTATCAGCTGTCAGGTTCCCTTTAATAGTAATAATCTTCTCATATTGGCCAAAGGGACGTTTTGGGTTTCCCTTGGCTCTGGGACCTGCGTGACTACAGCCTGTGCACTCATTATCCTCACACACTGGTTTATTATAAACAAGCAGCATAAACCAGTGCAAAGTTAAAAAAATAAACACGGCTCTTCTGGCAAAACAGGAAAACAGTCTATTCAGCTGAAGGAATCCGCCTGCTCATGATTACCAAAACATACAATGGTTCAGCTTCCCTTATCAGGACACAAAGCTTTGGAGTAACAAACACCTAATGACTCAAAAGGATGGATATTTATATCCCAGACCACACCCTGGGGTGGAGATATGGTTAACAAACTGGCTGTTAGCTCTATGGTTGTTCACAAAAACCCAGCCCTTAAAATGGCCAATTAACCCCTCTCAACACATAGTGTGCTGGAGCAAACTTCTAGGTTTCAAAGTACTGAAGCTAATAGCCTCAGTGAAACATATGTCCCCTTCCAATGACAAGTAGTTAGGATACTCGCTCTATTAGATACCACAGGATTCTGCAGTCAGAGTATCACTCTTTACACATGGTCGGGAGGTTTTATTGTACTATATGATTGGGGTGTTATTTTCTGGAGTAAAGAAGAAAGAGAAGCCTCGAGATCTGTGAATTGGGAGTAAGAAAGATATTGGTAGTTGTAAGTGTGGCCCTAATATAGGAAAATATTGAAAAATGGAGGCAAAGAACATAAATTTATTGTGGGAAACTCAATTTTTCTTTCTTTTTTTTTTTCAGGCAAAATTGGCATTCCAGAAAGACATGATCAAGCCTTTAACACCAACCTTCTTGTCTTCACCCCTTGCAGCTGCTGTAACATCAACACTCTCACTACCACCACGGCCCCACAATTCTCTATTTCAGGGGTCCGGTTTACCCCCTACCTTTTTAAGACCAGCACATGCCTCCATTCGAGCGACTACAGCCTCCATTCTCTTTGCACCGTATTAGTATAATATAGTGCCGGGTAGTAGCCTGTAATGGACAAAGGACTAGAAACTACCGCTCCGTTACGGACTCCTGTCGTCGCTTCTCTTAAAGGGCCATCTGACGATCAGAGAGCGCACAGGCTCAGCCATTCTTTGCCATTATGAAAAGCTCAGTAATGACAGTAAACAATCACAGAAATACTTGCAGTTCGTGCCGTGAAAAGCAAGCTCTTTCTAAGCTCATGTAGGATTGTTTTTGCAACTTTGTGATTTTTTTTTGATGTATCATCAGCGAATGCAGTTGTTTTTTTGTTTTTTTTGTTTTTTTCCTGGCAGACTTGAAAATGGGGGTCTTCCTAGTCCTTTGATGTAAATACATGTTTGGAATCCAAATGTCCTATCTTGGAGTGTGGAAACTATAGACTAAAATAAAGTGCTTTATTGTGGATAACACCAAATCAGTGGCTAACATAAAGTATTATTCTATGTGATCATCTTGTAAAGTTTACAGGAAACGTGTAGTATTGTTCTAGACCCAAATGTCGTTGTGTCTTGTAGAATTCTAGAATCTAAATGCTGTGTTACAAATGGAAGGCAACTCAGCTTTGATGCAATTTTATTTTTTCATTTTCGTTCCAATTTTGATAGATGATCCAACCTAGAAAAGCCATATTACATTATGCTGTCATCGAGAGAAAAAAAAATCTATGTTGCTTTAGTCCATGGATCAGCTAAGATGCTGGTAAAGTAGAGCAAATATATATTTAATATATATATATATATATATATATATATACCCAGAAAGTTAGATGACCACACAGAACATTTCATTACTCTCACGTGGAGATAATAAAAGTTCTGTAAGATTAATAAATGGTCTATTTTCTGTTTTAAATCTATTTTCTTTATTTTTATTAAAGCCACTTGGATTTTTGTGGCTCGTTAATGCAATAATGTACAGAGTATAAGGTATTTATAGTCAAATATCTGTCTTTTTTTATTTCTAAACACTTATTGTGATACTGGCATTTTATTGAAGATGTGTGGAAGTAAGAGGGTAACAATTGAAATGTTCAAGTTTTAGGTTGTCACAGCACATTGAACAACGGAGCACAAAAAAGAGCCTTTTCAAGCACACTCATTTAGCTATTTTTTTTCTGCAGTCATTAATGGTTTTAATCTCTGTGTACTTTTTTAATGTACCTTTTCAATAAAATATCAAAAGCATGAATTGTTTGGGGGTTTTTATTTTTGTCAGCTTACAGTGTCATTCCTGAATGTATCCACTAGATGGCAGCACTAGATATTACAAGTTGTTCATTCAGTACCTCAGAAAACAAAATATTTTTTTTTTGCTTTACAAATTAGTTTTTTTTTTTCATGTTCTTTTACAAGAAAAGGAAAATAGATTTTTTTGCAGTGGATTGATCTATGAGAAAAGGACATAATCTGGTAAAAAATTATAGGATCTGCAACAAAGACTCCTAAAGGAGGTTCCAGTATACTTGTGACCAAACTTTTAAGTCTACCTTGGCTCAAATCTACACTGGCGACATTAGCCGTATATGCACAGCACATGTGTGATCAACCAATTGCAATGAAAGATGTTTCCTTTAAGAATAGTATATATACACACTGCTAAAAAAATAAACGGAGCACTTAAACAACAGAATCTAACTCCAAGTAAATCAAACTTCTGTGAAATCAAACTGTCCACTTAGGAAGCAACACTGACTGACAATCAATTTCACATGCTGTTGTGCAAATGGAATAGACAACAGATGGAAATTATTGGCAATTATCAAGACACCCTCAATAAAGGAGTGGTTCTGCAGGTGGGGACCACAGATCACATCTCAGTACCAATGCTTTCTGGCTGATGTTTTGGTCACGTTTGAATGTTGGTTGTGCTTTCACACCTGTGGTAGCATGAGACGGACTCTACAACCCACACAAGTGGCTCAGGTAGTGCAGCTCATCCAGGATGGCACATCAATGTGAGCTGTGGCAAGAAGGTTTGCTGTGTCTGTCAGTGTAGTGTCCAGAGGCTGGAGGCACTACCAAGAGACAGGCCAGTACCCCAGGAGATGTGGAGGGGGCCGTAGGAGGGCAACAACCCAGCAGCAGGACCACTACCTCAGCCTTTGTGCAAGGAGGAACAGGAGGAGCACTGCCAGAGCCCTGAAAAATGACCTCCAGCAGGCCACAAATGTGCATGTGTCTGCACAAACAGTTTGAAACCGACCCCATGAGGATGGCCTGAGTTCCCGACGTCCACAGTTGGGGGTTGTGCTCACAGCCCAACACCGTGCAGTACGCTTAGCATTTGCCACAGAACACCAGGATTGGCCAATTTGCCACTGGTGCCCTGTGCTCTTCACACATGAAAGCAGGTTCATGCTGAGCACATATGACAGACGTGACAGAGTCTGGAGACGCCGTGGAGAGGGATCTGCTGCCTGCAACATCCTTCAGCAAGACCGGTTTGGCAGTGGGTTAGTAATGGTGTGGGGTGGCATTTCTTTGGAGGGCCGCACAGCCTTCTATGTGCTCGCCAGAGGTAGCCTGACTGCCATTAGGTACCGAGATGAGATCCTCAGACCCCTTGTGAGACCATATGCTGGTGCGGTTGGCCCTGGGTTCCTCCTAATGCAGGACAATGCCAGACCTCATGTGGCTGGAGTGTGTCAGCAGTTCCTGCAAGATGAAGGCATTGAAGCTATAGACTGGCCCGCCCGTTCCCCAGGCCTGAATCCGATTGAACACATCTGGGACATCATGTCCAGGTCTGGGAGGAGATCCCTCAGGAGACCATCCGCCGCCTCATCAGGAGCATGCCTAGGCATTGTAGGGAGGTCATACAGGCACGTAGAGACCACACACACTACTGAGCATCATTTCCTTGTTTTGATGCATTTCCACTGAAGTTGGATCAGCCTGTAATTTGATTTTCCACTTTGATTTTGAGTATCGTTCCAAATCCAGGCCTCCTTGAGATATTAATTTTGATTTACATTGACAATTTTTATGTTTTTTTGTTCTCAACGCTTTCCACTATGTAGTGACTAAAGATTTACAATTGGAATTTATTATTCAATGATATCTAGGATGTGATATTCTAGTGTTCCCTTTATTTTTTTGAGCAGTGTATATACTGTATTACAGGGTGGGCCATTTATATGGATACACCGAAATAAAATGTGAATGGTTGGTGATATCCACTTCCTGTTTGTGGCACATTAGTATATGGGAGGGGGAAACTTTTCAAGATGAGTTGTGACCATGGGAGCCATTTTAAAGTAGGCCATTTAGAATCCAACTATATTTTTTCCAATGGGAAGAGGGTCATGTGACACATCAAGACCCGTGGAAGCGCGGCAGCGCGAAACGGCCGTCGTCTTTTAATATCACGTCTCTCCCTGCAATTGACATGTGGCACAATAAAGACTGAACATTAGCAGATGGTGAGTGCCCACTTTTTTCTATGTTTTTTTGCTATTTTATGTGACACATCAAACTTATTGAGAATTTCACAACTCTTTCATGAGTTATTTACAAGTTTATGACCACTTATAAAGTGTGTTCAAAGTGCTGCCCATTATGTTGAATTGTCAATGCAACCCTCTTCTCCCACTCTTGACACACTGATAGCAACACCGCAGAAGAAATGCTAGTCTAAGGGGGTCAGATTCCTTGTAGGAATGCTTGGACCTTACACCCATAATGTGCTGGTGCACCATCTTGCTGGAAAAACTCAGGGACCGTGCCATCTTCAGTGCATAAAGAGGGCAACACATCATCATGTAGCAATTTAAGATATCCAGTGGAAAAGTTTAAAATGGGGCCCCAAATGCTAACATATTGCACATCACACAGAAGCATTTCGGTTGTATTTACATGCGCTGAGATCAGGCCACTAAATGAGTGTGGCCTATTTACACCAACTGAGAAAGAATGATGGGGACAGAATGATCACTAATAGATCACTAACAGATCACCATACAGTATCATGTTATCAGCAGCACATCTACAGTTTACACTGGCGATGTGCTGCTGAGAACAATGATTTTTGTTCAGGCATAAACAATCCAATCACTCGATGAATATGCAGCATTTTACTTGTTTAGTATAATACACCCCATAGTCCTCCACATAGTTTAATGTGCACCACAGTCCACTTATGGTAAAATGCACACCCCATAGTCCTCCACATACTATATAACACAGCCTGCATAGTATATAGCACAATCCACGTAGTATATAGCACAGCCCGCATAGTATATAGCACAGCCACGTAGTATATAACACAGCCCATGTAGTATATAGCACAGCCACATAGTGCATAGCACAGCGAAGTAGTATATAGCACAGCCACGTAGTATATAACACAGCCCACATAGTATATAGCACAGCCACACAGTATATAACACAGCCCATGTAGTATATAACACAGCCCATGTAGTATATAACACAGCTCACATAGTATATAGCACAGCCACATAGTATATAACACAGCCCACATAGTATATAACACAGCCATGTAGTATATAGCACAGCCCATGTAGTATATAGAACAGCCACGTAGTATATAACACAGCCCATGTAGTATATAGCACAGCCCACATAGTATATAGCACAGCCCACATAGTATATAGCAGAGCCCACATAGTATATAGCACAGCCACATAGTATATAACACAGCCCACATAGTATATAGCACATCCCACATAGTATATAACACAGCCACGTATTATATAACACAGCCCACATAGTATATAACACAGCCACATAGTATATAACACAGCTTACGTAGTATATAACACAGCCCACAAAGTATATAGCACAGCGACGCAGTATATAGCACAACCATGTAGAATATAGCACAGCACACGTAGTATATAGCACAGCCCACGTAGTATATAGCACAGCCACGAAGTATATAACACAGCCCATGTAGTATATAGCACTGCCACGTAGTATATAGCACAGCGAAGTAGTATATAGCACAGCCACGTAGTATATAACACAGCCCACGTAATATATAGCACAGCCACATAGTATATAACACAGCCCGCGTAGTATATAACACAGCCCACATAGTATATAACACAGCCACGTAGTATATAGCACAGCCCACATAGTATATAGCACAGCCACATAGTATATAGCACAGCCACATAGTATATAGCACAACCCACGTAGTATATAACACAGCCACGTAGTATATAGCACAGCCCATGTAGTATATAGCACAGCCACATAGTATATAACACAGCCCACGTAGTATATAACACAGCCCATGTAGTATATAGCACAGCCACATAGTATATAGCACAGCCCACATAGTATATAACACTGCCTGCATCTCCCCCCCCTGAAAATGGCCCCACAGTCCAGGACTCACTGTTATAGTAAACAAAAAAACACTCCTCACCTCTCCTCGTGCCCGCACTGCTTCCTGCTCCTGTCTCAGGGGCTGCACTGCCTGGCACACAGTGAGTGCGCGATTATGTTATCGCGCACCCGCAGTATCAGGGGCAGAGCAGGGAATAATGGGAGAGGGAGCATCAGGTGACGCTCTCTCCTCATCATTGCTTTGTACTGTACCGGCAGACGTCGGTATAGTTCAATGCGGCGAGGCAGTCGGCGCTGGCAACAGGTGGGCCCCCCTGCCTCACAGGGGTCCCATAGCGGCTGCATGATGTGCTGCTAGCTTGGGGTCCCTGGGGGAGCGGGGGCCCTAGGCAGCTGCCTGCCCCTAATGCCGGTCCTGCCTGCAGGGGCCCCCGGAGCCTCCAGGCCCCAGTGCAGCTGCAGCGGTTGAACTAGCGGTATGTCCGCCCATGACATATATATCTTGCAGGATTATGTTTCATATGAGTGCATTTTCTTGTAGGGACATTGGCTTGTGGCTGCTTCTAAGCATCATGATATAAACTGCTTCACCACTTTCTGTGATATTCATATCTCTAGCCACATGTCCATGCCCTGACTATTTCTACCTTAGGATTTAGTCTTTCCTGCTTACCATTCTATTATTTTTTGCCTTGACCTTTTATTGCGGTGCCATATATTGGCCTTTTTATATGTCATCACCCTAGCCCTTGATGCTTTTTAATTATTCAATAAAGGTTGTTTTTATCTTTCTGCTAAGGGACAGTGAGGTACAGCCAGGCCAAAGAACAAGGGGGTTCAGTCAGGCCAAGGGACAGTGAGGAACAGTCAGACCAAGGGACAGTGGGGTACAGCCAGGCCAAGGGGGTACAGTCAGGTGAAGGGAAAGTGGGGTACAGTCAGGCCAAGGGGCAGGGCGGTACTGTCAGGCCAAGGGACGGTGAGATACAGTCAGGCCAAGGGACAGTGAGGAACAGTAAGGCCAAGGGACAGTGGGGTACAGTCAAACCAAGGGACAGTGAGGAACAGTCAGGCCAAGGGACAAGAGGGTACAGTCAGGCCAAGGGACAGTGAGGTACAGTCAGGCCAAGGGACAGTGGGGTACAGTCACGCCAAGGGACAGGAGGATACAGCCAAGCCAAGGAATAGGGGAATACAGTCAGGCCTAGGGACAGGGGGCTACAGCCAGGCCAAGGAACATGGTGACCAGCAAAGTCAAGGGACAGGGGGGCCAGCTAGGCCAATGGACATAGAGGTCCAGCAAGCTTTACTTTTTAAGAGACTGTTTTCCATGGGGAGGGGACAAAAGGGTGGTACTGTTACTGTGCAGACCGGCACTATCTCCTTTCTTCATCTGGCATAGCGTAGAAGCCAAGGAAAAAGTTGTGAATGTGCTCTAGAAGAAATCAGCTATAAATGACTGCTTTTTTCTGCAGAGACAAGTCCCGACAGGAAAAACTGATGGTGGTCTGTGCCAGATGAAGTAGATTAGTGAAGATGAAGGACTTCACTTAGAGACGTCACTGGTGAGTCACTGCATCACTTCTATATGCACATTTTACACTATAACAGAGCTCCTGTTTATAATGTCACTGGTGATCACTGCATTACCTGTACACTATACACTATATACAGAACTCCTGTGTATAATGTCATGGTGGTCACTGTATTACCTGTACACTATACTCTATATACAGAGCTCCTGTGTATAATGTCACCAGTGATCACTGTATTATCTGTATACTGACACTATACACTATAATGTAACCTCCAGTGTATAATGTCTATGTTGCTAATAACAGTGTTAGTATTGTGGTTTTTATTCATGATTAGTATTGTAGTACTTGTTCAATATGCGGTAGTAATATGTGGTCTGGTCACGTTGTGGCGGTATTTATCCCTTGTATGTGGTATCATTCGGTCACTGTGGTGGTAATATGTGGTCTGGCCATGATGTGGTATTTGTCCCTTGTATGTGGTATTATTTGGTCACTATGTGGTGGAATATGTAGTCTAATCATGATGTGGCAGTATTTCTCCCTTATATGTGATATTATTAAAACTTCTTTCAACCGAAGAACCCTTTAATGTAAACTTCGAAGTGACACACTTCTCCATCAGAACAACCAGTTTATTGTCAGTTATTGGCACAATCTCTATGTGCTGATGTCATGTACCCATAAGAGGCTGCTGTCTATCCCCGGCGGTGGTTAATCATCTTCTGTGCTACTTCACCATTATCCTCAATTGAAAAATGAAAAATTCACATTCCTCAAAAGTTAGCTTAGCACCTAAAGCAAGTGTGGAAGGCTATTTTTCACAAAAGGTCAGGCATTTTTCCTAATATCCCCTCCTTCCAAACTACACTCACAAGTTCAAAGAAGTGCATGGAGATTTCCTGGGGTTGTCAAATTATGGAGGGGCTTCAGCTGTCCCCTCAGCGGCCAGTGACATAGAGTAGACATAGATTCTTAAACTTTTCTTTACTCATTTAAAAAACTGAACAGCTTTGCAAGGTCAAACAAAACCAGTGTTTAAACAGGGCAAACTGAGCAGTAACATCTGGAAATTTGGCATTACATAATGTTCATGTCTAGAAACTAGGAAGTAGGGGAGCAGTCAAAATTGTGAACTGGGTGTACTGAGTCTGCGGTAATTGTATCTGCTCACAACAATATCTTAGTCCAGGATTAAGTAATAAAAGTCAGTTCCTGGACTGAAATGGAAATATGAACAAATAATTTTTGGACTGAAGGCATCCAATGAGGTAGTCTCATATTAACATGACATAATCCGGACCAGACGGTATTTTATGAGAAGGTTATATTCCTTGTTGAAAACAGCTGTCTATTCACTATAGGCGCTTACGTAAAAGTCAGGCTATAGCATAGTGCAAAATGTGCAAGCCAATGGCAGATAGATAGTCCTAGAAAGATCTGTAACAGAAATACAGTGACAAAGTGACCTCAACATACAGTGATGCTGGAAAGTGTGCGGACCATTAAGAATTTTCCATATTTCAGCATAAATTTGACTTACCGGTAATATTACTTAGGGTACATCAGATTTTCACACAAGTCCTAAAAGTAGATAAGGAGCAGCAAATAAAAGATATTCTAGACTGATGATCTAAAATGATCCAATAGTGAGTAGGTGTTGTGAATTCCTCTCTTGGGCTCCCTCCGGTGGTTGTAAGTGGCACTTTTGCGAGTTCTGCTCTTGGGCTCCCTCCGGTGGTTTTAAGTGGTACTGCTGCTCCTTGGATTTAGTAGTCAGCAGCTGCTTCCACTGATTTTCTTTCTGGCTCGGCTATTTAGCCTGGTTCTATCCTTCAGCCTGTGCCAGTTGTCAATGGTTCCTGGTTGGATTCACATCTCTGCTTGGATTTCCCTAATATTCTGACCAGTTCAGCAAAGATAAGTCCTTGCTTTGTTCTTTTGCAGTCCACTTGTTGTGGACTTAATCTTTCTGCACTTCCTATGTTTTTTCTAGTCCAGCTTGTCAGTATGGATTTATTCAGTTAAGCTGGAAGCTCTGGGAAGAAGATTTACCCTCCACACCTTTAGTCAGGTGTGGAGATTTTTGTAAACTCTGTGGTGGATTTTTCTAGTTTTTAATACTGACCGCACAGTATTCTTTCCTGTTCTATTTATCTAGCTAGACTGGCCTCCTTTGCTACATCCTGGTTTCATTCTGCGTATGTCATTTCCCTCTCCACTCACAGTCAATATTTGTGTGGGGCTGTCCTATCCTTTGGGGATTTTCTCTGAGGCAAGATAGCTTTCCTGTTTCTATCTTTAGGGGTAGTTAGTCCTCCGGCTGTGACGAGATGTCTAGGGAGTGACAGGAACATCCCACGGCTACTTCTAGTGTTGTGTTAAGCTCAGGAACTGCGGTCAGTACAGGTACCACCTCCTCCAGAGCACGTCCCATGTTGCTCCTAAACCACCAGCACATAACAGTAGGTGAGCTGTTTTATTTAAAGAGCAAGGATCCATCAAAGTCTGATCTTTGTGGTATCATAGCACAAATAAAGAACATTTCTGAGGGCTAGTGATGAGCGAATGTGCTCGAATAATGTCGTATCCAAGCACGCTCGGGTGTTATCTGAGCATCTGGGAGTGCGCACATATTATGTTCGAATCCCTGCCGCTGCTTGATTTGTGGATTTTAGACAGCCTCAACACATGTGGTGATTCTTTAACAAACAGGCAATCCCTGCAATTGTTGAGTCTGTCTAAGGGTACTTTTCCACGTTCAGGAAACGCTGCGAGTTTGACGCTGCGTGGGGCCGCAGCATCAAACACGCAGCGTCCAGATGTTCCAGCATAGTGGAGGGGATTTTATGAAATCCCGTGTCCACTATGTGTGGTAACACACATCCGTCGGCCCTGCGACTCCGGACATGCTGCGTGTCTTTTAAGATCGCAGCATGTCCGTGTTCCTTGTGGCGACACTGCGCTGCCGCAAGGAATAACACAGGGCCCTATGCGAGGGGTGCGATGATCCCGGATGTGTACAATGAACACATCCGGCATCATTGCGTCCCAGAAGGGGGCGGGGCTTAGCGTCGAGCGGGTTTGCCGCTCCGACGATACCGCCGGCCATCCTGATCGTGGACACGTACCATAACAGTCGCAAATCATGCAGCTGCAAAGATCCTAACATAATATACGAGCATGCCCAGATGCTCGGATAACACCCAGGAGAAGGTGGGTGCATGACCGCAAATATGTGATTTACATACATGAGGTCTCATGCCGACTAGACTTGCGAAGCCTCGCTCAATACAAACGTATTGAGTAAGGTTGGATATGTCTAGTTGGAATGTGGCCGGAAGTGTGGAAATCGCATACTTGAGGTCACGTGACTGTCTGGCACCGACACCAAAGAATCCTCACAGCACATAGTGCATGCGCTGTGAGGACTTACAAGTCTGCAGACCTGTGCGCTAAGGCTGGACAACCTCTTTAATGTGTATGGATTTAGAATGGGATGTCATAAAACCTACTGGAGATGTAATGAGTGTGGGAGTCACAATACTGTTATCTCGTATATTGTATAGATAGATAGGAACATAAATACATTACAAATGAAATCACAATATATCACAGACATAGCTAGAGGAAGACAACGGGACAGAGCTGGGGAATGCACCATTTGCTATGCGGCTTTGATCGGGGTTTACAAGTATAGAACTAGGGCATTGGGCTAGATTGCTGCCCCAGGTAACAAAAGTCTAACTGTGACACTACGGTAAGATATCGATTGTCATGGAATTACAGTATACGATTCCTATGAAATGAGTGATATCTGCTTTAAAGTGCATGTAATATGGCCGTGCAGAATCACTTAGCTAAATGCAGTTTACGTCTTTGTACTACTTTGTATTCATATTCACGGCACAGAACAGTCTGAACATTTGATGCAATGTGTAATTTGCATATTAACCGGTGAATGCGTTCATCAATGCTTTGCTTATGGCAGTGGCGCTCCGAATGTTATTATGTGGATTTCAGATGTACTTGATTAACACACAATATTGCATTGTACTGAGGCTTGTCTGCCAAAAGAAACTCTCTGGAGACACAGACAGCTGGTTAGAAAGTTCATGAATTTAATTGCATAACGGACTAATGTTTAACGAAAACGTTGAGAATGAATAACACTGCCGAGCTTATAACAACTCCTCATAATGATATTTTATAGGAAAGGTCATGTGGAATTGCACAAAACCGCTGGTGAGTTTTCCTGACACATTAGCAAACATAAGGCAGTGATTATATCACACACGTCACACACACAAAATCCCAATTTTTTTTAAGGTCTTGTGCAGTAACTTGGGCGCACTTTCTTCCTGCATTATAACCCTTATTCCAACTGTTAACTCTTTATTCACAGATTAAAGGGGTTTTCTGTTCTCAGTAAACTATTTTTCCAAGGCACAGTTCAGTGTAAAAAAAAAAAAGAAAAATAAATCTGTGCTTTATTTACCCCCCCCATGGGTGCAGCATTAAGTCTTTGCCACTTCGATAGTCTATGTGGTGTATCTGAGGTTCTGATCTCACACTGACAGCACTGCAGCCAATCACTGAGCTCAGCGGCTTAATCAGCTGGGCAGGGGCGGACACACAACACTTTACTTAGGGAGTGCAAGTAAGTGAAAAAGGAAAACTGCAAGGTTACGCTTGACAGACCATAAGATAATATTGGTATTGCCACGATGTTACCCTGGGACTCAAAGAACTCGACCAGTGCTGCAGATCTTTCTTCAGTGTGTCCACACCTAGGCACACTTCTTAAAGACTGGTGGGATTTGAACCATTTGGTAGAGTGGGACACATTTATACCCATTAAAATAGAGTGGCGGTGCACATTTTCAACCACCACTCCGTTCATGCCCTATGGGACTGCATAATGCTGCACTCGGCCTTTACCGCCAATCCCATAGAGAATAAATATTGAAGCAGTCGGCCAAGTGCACTGCCACTCCATTCTAATGGGGATAAAAGTGCACCGTTCGGCCAATCAGTAGTTGAGGATGTGTGGATCTCTTTGTCCCTTTTAATATTTTAATTGTTTATATTGATGAATTAATAAAAAAATGCTAATACCTAATAGCTGCATTAGTTTCCTGTTCTTTTTTGGTCTCCTATTTCTTAGAATTTCTGCTTTAGATAGGCTGGTTGTTTTTTGGATGTATTTCAATCAGTAGTTGAACAGTGCAGGCATCGGAGGTAAGTATAAGGCCATGTGCACACGTTCAGGATTTTTAGCGTTTTTTTCGCGTTTTTTCGCTATAAAAACGTGATAAAAACGCGAAAAAAACGCTAACCTATGCCTCCTATTATTTACAAGGTATTCCGCATTTTTTGTGCAAATGTTGCGATTTTTTCCGCGAAAAAATCGCATAGCGGAAAAAAAAGCAACATGTTCATTAAAAATGCGGAATTGCAGGGATTCCGCACACCTAGGGGTCCATTGATCTGCTTACTTCCCGCACGGGGCTGTGCACACCATGCAGGAAGTAAGCAGATTATGTGCGGTTGGTACCCAGGGTGGAGGAGAGGAGACTCTCCTCCACGCACTGGGCACCATATAAGTGGTCAAAAAATAAGAAATAAAATAAAAAATAGTCATATACTCACCCTCGATGTCCCGCGCAGTGTTCCCGCCTCCACTGCACGCTGCCGTTCGGTTCCTGTAGCTGATGTGCGGCGAAGGACCTCGCCGATGACGTCACTGTCCTGTGATTGGTCGTGAGCGGTCATGTGACCGCTCACGTGACCGTGACGTCACGGAAGGTCCTGCGCGCACACACCAGCTATAGGAAGACGAACGGATGCCGCTGATGAGATGTCTGGGTGAGTATAAGCATTTTTTTATTTTTTTTATTATTTTTAAACATTCTATCTTTTACTATAGATGCTGCATAAGCTGCATCTATAGTAAAAAGTTGGTCACACTTGTCAAACAGTATGTTTGACAAGTGTGACCAACTTGTCAGTCAGTTTTCCAAGCGATGCTACAGATCGCTTGGAAAACTTTAGCATTCTGCAAGCTAATTACGCTTGCAGAATGCTAAAAAAACGCGAAAAAAACGGAAAAAAAACGCAAAAAAAAAAATGCGGATTTCTTGCAGAAAATTTCCGGTTTTCTTCAGGAAATTTCTGCAAGAAATCCTGAACGTGTGCACATACCCTAAGTGTTATTATTTTATTGGGGGCAAACAAACGGACTGAGAAGGAATTGACCGAGTAGTAGACAATTCCTTTAATACAGATTCCACTACAAATTTTCCAGCTGTCTTTCCCATCAAGTTATTATGGAGGAGACTTTCTAACAAAAGTTTGATTTCAAAATGTACAATTCTTTTCTTGCAAAATCAGAAAAATATGTTCTTTTCATCAAGAAAGCTATGCAAAATCAGAAAAATATGTTCTTTTCATCAAGAAAGCTACTCTCCTGATAAGAAGACTTCTAGGTTTCTATAGAAAATGTCTGGCTGATTTAGGCTTTAAAATACTAGACATCCTATGATGAATGAAACCGTTCACAGACAAATACCAGTCCTGTTTACTAACATATCACCATAAATCTTCTCACATAAAGCAGAATTATGAGCCGTATATCTGAAATGACAAACATACAGTAAGTTACCTGAACGAGAAAACAGCTTGCTGCTGTCTACATATCTTATGATCCTAATAAAGCCGAGGCTTCTTATGCTGGTTTACTGCCAGGCATTAATGCGGATTTCTGCCAGCGCTATCTGCTTTTTCTAGGTTCACATTATTAATGTCTTCCCCTAGTCATGCAGTACAATTCAGATAAGATGATGATAAAAACTTGGTGTTCAGAACACATAGAAATAATATAGCTCCTTGCAGATTTCTAATATGATCAGTCTGGAAAAGATCGGCATTAATTTTAAATGAGGTTTACCAGTCGGCATTGACATTGAATAAGATTATAAAGCCACCAGACCTGATTCATGTATTTTGTGAGCTGCAAAATAAACCCAGAAAAACAGTTATAATAAACCAAAAAAAATCATGTTCCAACTGCTCTGAGATGCTGAAGCTTAATTATAGAAGGGTTTCAGAGGATTTCAATCATGGATGATCTAAAATGAAGAAGACCGAGAACACCAGACACTCTGGGGTTACTGTCAGTAACAATGGTCAGAAACACATGGAACTAAAAGATGCATCAAACATCCACTGCATCGGTTTGGTTGTTGGTTCCCTCAAGGGCTGGAAATATAATCCACAAATACAGTTGTGCTCAAAAGTTTACATACCCTGGCAGAATTTTGCCTTTTTTGGCCTTTTTTCAGAGAATATGAATGATCACACCAAAACTTTTTCTACGCTCATGGTTAGTGGTTGGGTGAAGCCATTTATTGTCAAACTACTGTGTTTTCTCTTTTTAAATCAAGAAAGCAAAAATTCTGCCGGGGTATGTAAACTTTTGAGCATAACTGAATGTCTGCTAGATAAGCATTATTAAAGGGTGTGAGAAGGTGAATAGTAAAATACTGGAGGGGAGATATGTGTCAGGGGGACGATGTTGAGGTATTTTTGGTGAAATTTGAAAGGGTCGCAGAAGCTGCCGCAGGAGCAGTGGGCAGAGATGCTGGCGCCCTATTTATCTGGAATTCCCAAAAAGGCTTATTATGACCTTGACTTACAGGACATAAAGAAATATGCAAAACCAAAGACAGAAATATTGGCATGATTGGGAGTGACTTTGTCTGTCAAGGCATAACAGGTCCACCACTGGGTGTATTTTAGCGACAAACCCCCATCCCTGTTGCCAAATGTTTGACTTGTTATATCTTGTTCAGAAGTGGTTGCAGCTGGTATCCTCCACCCCAGCCCTGATGGTTGAGTGTTTGGTAAGGGACAGGTTTATTCAAGCCCTTCCTAGACCAATGCAGACCTGGGTTGCCCAGGGAGATCCTCAAAATTTTGGCATCCTGGTGAGCCTAGTGAAAAGGTACCTAGTGGTCAAGAAGTCATTAGGGAAACCAGGTTCCATTGCCCTCCCATACTGGGGTGCCCAAAAAGAGACTGACTCTCAAAAAAGGGGTACAAGAGGCATGAATGTTTGCATCCAAGGTCCCAACAGACCACTGAGGGGTCGCGGAGGATCAGGGTAAAGGACTTAATTTGTTGGAGGTGTAAGGGTCCGGGCACTTAGCCGCTTATTGTCCCATGTCCCCCAAACTGATGGATTGCAGCCTAGAGCTGCGCAGTTCGTATTACGCTTATCTGGCCCACAATGTGGACTGTCAATGCGGGAAGGGGCCGCAGACATGTCCTGTAATGATAAGTAGAGTACTGGTGTTTGGACTCTTGGACTCTGAAAGCCTAGTGACCCTCGTAAGGGCCACACTCCCTTACCAGTTGATCCCCGGAAGGATTGTGGGAGTCTGCTGTGTTCACTGGGACGTTAAGGACTTCCCTGTCCATCCAGTAACCATGGAAATGAACTGTGACACTGAATCCCATGAGGTTGGGGTGGTCAAGAACCTGATATACCTGATTATAATAGGACGGGACTTCATTTATTCTGGGACCATTGGCGAAAGGCGGGTGTGTCAAGTTACTCAGATAAGAGCTGGTTTGACCATGAAGAATGCAAATCAGTCAGAGCCAGATAAGTTTCCCCTGTGTGTCCTTGCTGGTGACAAGACAGAGACCGATGAGGATGGTATTCTTGAATTGGGTGTTTCTAAAGGGAATTTTGGGACTGCTCAAATGAAGGGCCTTACCTTGAAAACGACAATGGATAATGTTACTGTTCTAAATGGGGTTGCTCAAGAGCCAGGAGCCGACACCAGGTTTCCATACTTTGTGCTAAATGAGGACTTGCTATACCCGGTTAATAAACTGCGGGGGGAGGTAAAAGAGCAACTACCTGGACTCTAAAGGCATATGGTGTTAGACCTGGCAAATTTTCACGTCTTGGGTGGGCATCTAGACTTAGACAAAACCCAAGAACGGGTCCTTCAGAGGTTCTACTTGCCTGGATGTTACCGATAAATTGTTAACTATTGCCAGTCCTGTTCTACCTGTCAGCTAATTGCTCCAGTCTCTCACTTTCGTAGTCCCCTAGTGCCATTACCCATTATAGAGGTCCCATTTGACTGAATTGCTATGGATCTTGTCGGACCCCTAGTTATGTCTGCCAGAGGGCACCAATATATGCTGGTGGTCATGGGCTACACAACACGGTAGCCAGAGGTGGTACCATTGACAAACTCCTCCTCCAGGAGTACAGGACGAGAGTGATTCAATATTTTTTCCCAGATAGGTATACTGAATGAGATCCTGATGACCCAAGGAACTCGTTTCATGGCCAGAATGATGAGGGAGTTGTGTGAGGCTTTCCACATTATGCAACTCAGGACATCGGTGTACCATCCATAGAAAGACATAATGATGGAAAGATTCAACAAAACCATGAAGTCCATGCTCAAGAAGGTGGTGGAGAAGGATGGTCAAGACTGGGATTGCCTACACCCGTATCTGCTGTTTTCCATTGGGGAAGATCCACAGACCTCTATGGGGTTTTCACTGTTTGAGCTGTTGTACAGCTGACACCCTCGGGGACTTCTGGATATCGCAAAGGAGACCTTGGAAGCAGAAGTTACACCCCAACAGAGTATCCTCAAGCATGTAGCCCAGATGTAGGAAAGGATTGAGGAGGTGATGCCGATTATGAGAGAAGCCCAGGCAAGAGTGTACAATTGATTGACAAGTCTGAAACATTTTAATCCTGGAGATCGGGTGTTAGTGCTGATTCCCACTGTCAAAAGTACATTTCTGTCCAAGTGGCAGGGACCATATGAAGTGGTTGAAGATGTGGGTAACATCAACTACAAGGTCCACCAGCCAGGGAGAAGAAAACTTTACCAGTTATACCACGTCAACCTGCTTAAGCTGTGGTGAGACAAGGAACTGGTTGAAACTGTGTGCCTGGAGGCCAATCCCAAAGACAAGGTCAAGGATGTCACGGTGGCAGAGACACTATCTCTGGCTCAAAAACAACAGTGCCAACAAATGCACTAGAGAACTGAGACCTATTTTCAAACTTGCTGGGATGGACATAGGTCATCCAGCATGAAATCCTGACTGAACCGCATGTACGGGTAAACCTAAAGCCATATGGAATTTCTGAAGCCTGTTGCAAGGTGATTTTGAAGAAGGTGAAGAGAATGTTGAGCCTGGGTGTCATTGAGAAGTCAAAGAGAGGCTGGCCTGCCCCATTGTCCTTATTCTGAAGCCCGATGGAGAATGGCTCTTTTGTAATGATCATAAGAAGCTGAATAAGGGGTCCAAGTTCAATGAGTATCTGATGCCCCGGGTCAATGAACTCATTGAGAGGCTAAGGTCAGCCGAATGCATCACCAGTTCACCACCCTTGATCTAAAAAATGAGTACTGGCAAATTTTCCTGTCCTAAAGTTCCAAGCAGAAGACAGCCTTCTCTATACCTGACAGGTTCTTCCAATACACTTTTGGTCTGCAGGGAGCCCCAGCCAGCTTCCAGACGGCCATGGACTGGATCCTAGCCCCTCACAAGAAGTATACCACATCTTACCTGGATGATATTGTGATCTTCAGCCCGGATTGGGGAAGTTATCTGCAGAAAGTCCAGGCAGTACTGGATGCATTGTGGAAGGCAGGGTTCATTATCCGCTGCTCTGAAATTCACGTGTTATTCATATGCAAGTCCACAGGTGGGTGCATTTGTAGTCAGGGGTGGATTAAGGGTAGCAAGGGCCCCGGGCTGTTCAGACACTGTGGGCCCCCCAGTCATGTGACAGGGTCATGTGATGGGGTCGTGACGGGGTCATGCAACGGGGTCATCATATACCTGAACCAGATTATTCCAGAAAAATAGTTGCTGTGTGAAACTATAACCTGTCAAACATCCATTGATCTAGTCAATTTACCCTTCAGTTCAGTATATGGTATACAGTGTATAGTGTCAGTGTATAGGTAACACAGTGACGTCTCTAGGTGAAGTCCTTCATCTTTCATGCAGCACAGACCGCCATCACTTTATCCAGCCAGATCTGTCTCCAATCCTGCCCCATTTCTTTCATTCTGCCCCATGTCTCCAATCATGCCCTGTATCTACATTCTGCCCATGTCTCCAGTCCTGCCCCCAGTGTGTCTAGCATCTCTGCCCCCAGTGTCCAGCATCTCTGCCCCCAGTGTCCAGCATCTCTGCCCTCAGTGTCCAGCATCTCTGCCCTCAGTGTCCAGCATCTCTGCCCCCAGTGTCCAGCATCTCTGCCCCCAATGTGTCCAGCATCTCTGCCCCCAATGTGTCCAGCATATCTGCCCCAATGTGTCCAGCATCTCTGCCCCCAATGTGTCCAGCATCCTGCCCCCAATGTTTCCAGCATCCTGCCTGTCATGAATCCCCAATGGCTAGGGATAGCACAGGACAAACAAAGTACAAATAAATAACGGACGAGCTCTAGGGTGATGGAACCTGGGCTGACCGCAGCCCTACGCCTGACAAACGCAACTAGAGATAGCCAGGGAGCGTGCCTACGTTGGTTCTAGACGCCACGCACCAGCCTAAGAGCTAACTAGTACTGCAGAGAAAATAAGACCTCACTTGCCTCCAGAGGAATGAACCCCAAAAGATATAGTTGCCCCCTCACATGTATTGACGGTGAAATGAGAGGAAGGCACACACATAGAGATGATATATATAGTTTAGCAAATTGAGGCCCGCTGTAAACTAGAAAGCAGAAAGATACAAAAGGGGACTGAGCGGTCAGCAAAAAACCCTAATCAAAAATACCATCCTGAGATTACAAGAACCCATGTGCCAACTCATGGCACATGGGGAGAACCTCAGTCCACTAGAGCTACCAGCTAGCATAGAGACATAATAAGCAAGCTGGACAAAAAACCAAACAACTGAAAATCAGCACTTAGCTTATCCTGAAAGATCTGGGAGCAGGTAGGCAGGAACAAAACAGAGCACATCTGAATACATTGATAGCCGGCAAGGGAATGACAGAAAGGCCAGGTAAAATAGGAAACACCCAGCCTCTGATGGACAGGTGGAAACCAAAGGCCGCAACCCACCAAAGTCACCCAGTACCAGCAGCAACCACCAGAGGGAGCCCACAAACAGAATCCACAACAGTACCCCCCCCTTGAGGAGGGGTCACCGAACCCTCACGAGAACCCCCAGGGCGATCAGGGTGAGCTCTATGGAAGGCGCGGACCAAATCAGTCGCATGAACATCGGAGGCGACCACCCAGGAATTATCCTCCTGACCATAACCCTTCCACTTAACCAAATGCTGGAGTTTGCGTCTGGAAACACGAGAATCCAAGATATTCTCAACAACATACTCCAATTCTCCCTCCACCAGCACCGGAGCAGGAGGCTCAACCGAAGGAACAACAGGTACCTCATACCTCCGCAACAACGACCGATGGAACACATTATGAATAGCAAACGATGCTGGGAGATCCAAACGAAAAGATACAGGGTTAAGAATCTCCGAGATCCTATAAGGACCGATGAACCGAGGCTTGAACTTAGGAGAAGAGACCTTCATAGGGACAAAACGAGAAGACAACCACACCAAATCCCCAATAAGAAGTCGGGGACCCACGCGGCGACGGCGATTAGCAAACTGCTGAGTCTTCTCCTGAGATAACTTCAAATTGTCCACCACCTGATTCCAAATCTGATGTAGCCTGTCCACCACCACGTCCACTCCAGGACAATCCGAAGACTCCACCTGACCAGAGGAAAAACGAGGATGAAACCCCGAATTACAAAAAAAAGGAGAGACCAACGTGGCAGAACTAGCCCGATTATTAAGAGCAAATTCGGCCAGTGGCAAAAAAGCAACCCAGTCATCTTGATCAGCAGAAACAAAACACCTCAAATAAGTTTCCAAGGTCTGATTAGTTCGCTCCATCTGGCCATTCGTCTGAGGATGGAATGCAGACGAAAAAGACAAATCAATGCCCATCTTGGCACAAAACGTCCGCCAAAATCTAGACACAAACTGGGATCCCCTGTCAGAAACGATATTCTCCGGAATCCCATGCAAACGAACCACGTTCTGAAAAAATAACGGGACCAACTCAGAGGAGGAGGGCAACTTAGGCAAGGGCACCAAATGAACCATCTTAGAAAAACGGTCAGACACAACCCAGATAACGGACATTTTCTGTGAAACCGGGAGATCAGAAATAAAATCCATGTAAATGTGCGTCCAAGGCCTCTTCGGGATGGACAAGGATAACAACAACCCACTGGCCCGAGAACAGCAAGGCTTAGCTCGAGCACACACTTCACAAGACTGCACAAAGGTACGCACATCCCTAGACAAGGAAGGCCACCAAAAAGACCTGGCCACCAAGTCTCTAGTACCAAATATTCCAGGATGACCAGCCAACACAGAAGAATGGACCTCGGAGATGACTCTACTGGTCCAATCATCCGGGACAAACAGTCTTTCTGGTGGACAACGATCCGGTTTATCCACCTGAAACTCCTGCAATGCACGTCGCAAGTCTGGGGATACGGCGGACAATATTACCCCATCCCTAAGGATACCAGTAGGCCCAGCGTCTCCAGGAGAGTCAGGCACAAAACTCCTGGAAAGAGCATCTGCCTTTACATTCTTTGAACCTGGCAGGTATGAAACCACGAAATTGAAACGAGAAAAAAACAACGACCAACGAGCCTGTCTAGGATTCAAACGCCTGGCAGACTCAAGGTAAATGAGATTCTTGTGATCAGTCAAGACCACCACACGATGTTTAGCACCCTCAAGCCAATGACGCCACTCCTCAAATGCCCACTTCATGGCCAAAAGCTCCCGATTACCCACATCATAATTGCGCTCGGCGGGCAAGAATTTTCTAGAGAAGAATGCACATGGCTTCATCACCGAGCCATTAGAACTTCTCTGCGACAAAACCGCCCCCGCTCCAATCTCGGAAGCATCAACCTCAACCTGAAAAGGAAGTGAAACATCTGGTTGACACAACACAGGAGCAGAAGAAAACCGGCGCTTAAGTTCCTGAAAGGCCTCCACAGCCGCAGGAGACCAATCAGCAACATCAGCACCCTTTTTAGTCAAATCAGTCAAAGGTTTAACAATACTGGAAAAATTAGCAATGAACCGACGATAAAAATTAGCAAACCCCAAGAACTTCTGAAGGCTCTTAACAGATGTAGGTTGTGTCCAGTCACAAATAGCCTGAACCTTGACGGGATCCATCTCAATAGTAGAAGGAGAAAAAATGTACCCCAAAAAAGAAATCTTCTGGACTCCGAAGCGACACTTTGAGCCCTTCACAAACAGAGAATTGGCCCGCAGAACCTGAAACACCTTCCTGACCTGTAGAACATGAGACTCCCAGTCATCAGAAAACACCAAAATATCATCCAAATACACAATCATAAACTTATCCAGATATTCACGGAAAATATTGTGCATAAAGGACTGAAAGACTGACGGAGCATTGGAGAGTCCAAAAGGCATTACCAAATACTCAAAATGGCCCTCAGGCGTATTAAATGCGGTTTTCCACTCATCACCCTGTTTTATCCGCACCAGATTATACGCACCGCGAAGATCTATCTTAGTGAACCACCTAGCCCCCTTAATGCGAGCAAACAAATCAGTTAATAATGGCAATGGATACTGATATTTGACTGTAATCTTATTCAAAAGGCGATAATCTATACAATGCCTCAGGGAACCATCTTTTTTTGCCACGAAAAAAAAAACCTGCTCCCAGAGGGGACGAAGATGGACGAATATGTCCCTTTTCCAAGGACTCCTTAATATAATTCCGCATAGCAGTATGCTCTGGCAGTGACAGATTAAATAAACGACCCTTAGGGAACTTACTGCCAGGAATCAATTCTATAGCACAGTCACACTCTCTATGAGGAGGGAGCGAATTGAGCTTAGGCTCCTCAAAAACATCCCTATAGTCAGACAAAAACGCAGGGATCTCAGAAGGAGTAGATGAAGCAATTGAAATCGGAGGTGCATCACCATGAACCCACTGACATCCCCAGCTTAACACAGACATTGTTTTCCAGTCCAGGACAGGATTATGAGTTTGTAACCATGGCAGACCAAGCACTAGTACATCATGTAAATTATACAGTACAAGGAAGCGAATCACCTCCTGATGAACGGGAGTCATGCGCATGGTCACTTGTGTCCAGTACTGCGGTTTATTCATAGCCAATGGTGTAGAGTCAATTCCCTTCAGAGGAATAGGAACTTCCAGAGGCTCCAGACTAAAACCGCAGCGTTTAGCAAATGACCAATCCATAAGACTCAGGGCAGCGCCCGAATCCACATAGGCATCGACGGAAATGGAAGACAGTGAAAAAATCAGAGTCACAGACAAAATGAACTTAGGCTGCAGAGTACCAATGGCAAAAGATTTATCAACCCTTTTTGTGCGTTTAGAGCATGCTGATATAACATGAGCTGAATCACCACAATAAAAACACAATCCATTTTTCCGCCTATAATTTTGCCGTTCACTTCTGGACTGAATTCTATCACATTGCATAGTCTCAGGTGCCTGTTCAGAAGACACCGCCAACTGGTGCACGGGTTTGCGCTCCCGTAAACGCCGATCAATCTGAATGGCCATAGCCATAGACTCATTCAGACCTGTAGGCGTAGGGAACCCCACCATAATATCCTTAATGGCCTCAGAAAGACCATTTCTGAAGTTTGCAGCCAGGGCGCACTCATTCCACTGAGTAAGCACCGACCATTTCCGAAATTTTTGACAATATATTTCCGCTTCATCATGCCCCTGAGAGAGGGCTAATAAAGCCTTTTCAGCCTGAATCTCCAGGTTAGGTTCCTCATAGAGCAATCCCAATGCCAGAAAAAACGCATCCACACTGAGCAATGCAGGATCCCCTGGTGCCAATGCAAATGCCCAATTCTGAGGGTCGCCCCGCAGGAAAGATATTACAATCTTGACCTGTTGAGCAGGGTCTCCAGAGGAGCGAGATTTTAAAGAAAGAAACAATTTACAATTGTTCCTGAAATTCAGGAAGGTAGATCTATCTCCAGAAAAGAACTCTGGAATAGGAATTCTAGGTTCAGACATGGGAGTGTGAACAACAAAATCCTGTATGTTTTGAACTTTTGCCGCGAGATTACTCAGGCTGGAAGCCAAACTCTGGACATCCATGTTAAACAGCTAAGATCAGAGCCATTCAAGGGTTAAGAGGAGGTAAGAAGCAGCTAGACAGCAATTAAGGGCTAGGCAGCAAAACTCTGAAGGGAAAAAAAAAAAAAAAAAATTTCCCTTAAACACTTCTATTTCTCCTGCTTCAGCCCAAAATATTAACACTTTGTGGGCCGGCTATACTGTCATGAATCCCCAATGGCTAGGGATAGCACAGGACAAACAAAGTACAAATAAATAACGGACGAGCTCTAGGGTGATGGAACCTGGGCTGACCGCTGCCCTACGCCTGACAAACGCAACTAGAGATAGCCAGGGAGCGTGCCTACGTTGGTTCTAGACGCCACGCACCAGCCTAAGAGCTAACTAGTACTGCAGAGAAAATAAGACCTCACTTGCCTCCAGAGGAATGAACCCCAAAAGATATAGTTGCCCCCTCACATGTATTGACGGTGAAATGAGAGGAAGGCACACACATAGAGATGATATATATAGCTTTAGCAAATTGAGGCCCGCTGTAAACTAGAAAGCAGAAAGATACAAAAGGGGACTGAGCGGTCAGCAAAAAACCCTAATCAAAAATACCATCCTGAGATTACAAGAACCCATGTGCCAACTCATGGCACATGGGGAGAACCTCAGTCCACTAGAGCTACCAGCTAGCATAGAGACATAATAAGCAAGCTGGACAAAAAACCAAACAACTGAAAATCAGCACTTAGCTTATCCTGAAAGATCTGGGAGCAGGTAGGCAGGAACCAAACAGAGCACATCTGAATACATTGATAGCCGGCAAGGGAATGACAGAAAGGCCAGGTAAAATAGGAAACACCCAGCCTCTGATGGACAGGTGGAAACCAAAGGCCGCAACCCACCAAAGTCACCCAGTACCAGCAGCAACCACCAGAGGGAGCCCACAAACAGAATCCACAACACCTGCCCCCAATGTGTCCAGCACCCTGCCCCCAATGTGTCCAGCATCCTGCCCCCAGTGTGTGCAGCATCCTGCTCCCAATGTGTCCAGCATCCTGCCCCCAGTGTGTCCAGCATCCTGCCCCCAGTGTGTCCAGCATCCTGCCCCCAGTGTGTCCAGCATCCTGCCCCCAGTGTGTCCAGCATGTTGCCCCCAGTGTCTCCAGCTTATTGCCCCAGTGTGTCCAGCAATCTGCCCCAGTGTCTCCAATATTGCCCCCAGTGTGTCCAGCAATCTGCCCCAGTGTGTCCAGCATATTACCCCCAGTGTGTCCAGCAATCTGCCCCAGTATGTCCAGCATATTGCCCCAGTGTGTCCAGCAATCTGCCCCAGTGTCTGACTCCAGCATATTGCCCCCAGTGTGTCCAGCAATCTGCCCCAGTGTCTCCAGCATTGCCCCAGTGTGTCCAGCAATCTGCCCCAGTGTGTCCAGCATTGCCCCCAGTGTGTCCAGCAATCTGCCTCAGTGTCTCCAGCATTGCCCCCAGTGTGTCCAGCAATCTGCCCCCAGACAGTGTCCAGCATTCTGGCCCGGGCCCCCGGATTGCCCTTCGCAAAAAAACCCAAAACAAAACGAATTCTCCTCACCTGACCTGCGCTCCAGTGGCAAAGCTCCCTCCAGCAGCGCGCACTCGCAGGTGACAGACAATGACGTCAGACCCCGGTGACATGTGCGCTGCACCTGCAGCTGACTGCAACTGTCAGCCTCCAATTGGCTGGCTGCTGTTAACTATTGACGTGCGGGCGCGTGCCCGCACGTCAAAAGGTGAAACTGCCATAGCACCGGTAGGGGCCCCGTGAGCAGATGAGACGGGCCCAATGCGGGCCCCCTCTCTGCCCACCGGGCCCATACGCCAGTCAGGGCAGTAATGCCCTGATGGCGGCGGGCAATCTGAGCAGTAGCCCAAGGTCCGCCCACACCACTGGGCCATGGGCTACCGCCCAGATTGACCCTATTATAATCCACCCCTACTTGTAGTCCTCAGCTCTTCTTTCAGGGCCGGACTGTCCATCTGGCAATTCTGGCAAATGCCAGGAGGGCCTGTCTGGTTCATGGGCCGCCTTGTCTGTTACATTTCGGTGTTCTCAAGACACCCATATTGTTAATAATTGTGATGGAGCACAAAGTCGCTGACTCAGTCACTTACCCCAGCAGGCCACGGGTATCATTACAAATATTGGTCTTGTAGTAAATCTTCCTTTTCTCCATCCAGGGTAATATTAGTAATATATCCACATCTGGTGCTTGGGGACGGGACAACATGGGTCTGTGTGATTTCAATTGCCAGGGCTGGATTTCTGCCCCAGTCCGTACCTGTCTTCTTTGCTAGTCACCGCCGGTGAAGCTTTTGCCTCTTGATTGACCTTGTAGATTGCATCCATCACAACAGCATGGCTTTACGGAATAAGAGTTTGAGTAATGCTTCGGCTGCCTGCAGTCCAGACCTTTCTCCAGTAGAAAACATTTGAAGCATTATGAAATGAAAGATTCAGCAGGGAAGACCCAGGATTCTGAAGCAACGGGAATCCTACATCAGACAAGAATGGGACAATAATCGTTTCCCAAAACTGCAGCAGTTGTCTCCTCACTTCCCCGACGTTTACAGACTGTTTTAAAAAGAAGGAAGGAAGCACCACAATGGTAGCCATGGCTCGGACACAACTTTTGTGAGATTTGTTGCTTCTATCAGTTTCTAAATTAGTTTATTTTTTAATTATATGGAAAAATGTTTCACTTTCACCTTCTGATCTGTGTCCTATGTTCTGTTGTGATAACACACCACTATAAGCAGGGGCAGATTAAGAGGTGCCAGGGTCCTGGCCAGTTTAGAAGGTGTGGGCACCCCTCCTCCCAAAAGAAATAACGGCACACGTCAAGTCAAGTGGCAGTGCAATTAAAACCACAAAACATCCATATACCTCATAGTCACGCTTCTATGGACGTAGACTTTCCTATATATATAGACCCTATATGACCTTATCAGTGGCGTACTTAGCTTAATGGTATCTTCTTACAAAGTGTTTCCCCCCTCTTTTGCTCATTCAGGGATTCATCAGGGAATTCCTTCAATCAGGACAAGAATAGGAGGTAGGAGGCCATAAGCCGTACTGCAATGAGGATATCAACTCACAGTGCCAGGCAAAATGCCCACACATAGTCCCCTACATAATAAATAGAAAAACACATATAGCCAGGGGAATACATCGTATTAACATGTAGTACTATAGATGTATATATGTATACACCCCATAGCAAATAACAGGACGTATAAGGACACACTGACGTCTAACTAGAGAAGCACCACAACACAAATCAGTGTAATGAGTCCAGAGACTAAGATATATTGCAAAAAGAACATATTTATTGATAAATACAAAAGATAAATGGCTGAGACATGGCTAAAAAGTGACAAACTACACCAGAAGCAGCGGTGAGAGAGCATGTGACCGCCCCAGGAGACAACATCAGGTTAAGACCATTAATAAGCAAAGCATAGATGCAAAATAGCAGCGTCCATAATCACATACCTAGTGGCACAGGGACGTACACGCTCACTCCCCCGCGGGGGAGTGAGCGTGTACGTCCCTGTGCCACTAGGTATGTGATTATGGACGCTGCTATTTTGCATCTATGCTTTGCTTATTAATGGTCTTAACCTGATGTTGTCTCCTGGGGCGGTCACATGCTCTCTCACCGCTGCTTCTGGTGTAGTTTGTCACTTTTTAGCCATGTCTCAGCCATTTATCTTTTGTATTTATCAATAAATATGTTCTTTTTGCAATATATCTTAGTCTCTGGACTCATTACACTGATTTGTGTTGTGGTGCTTCTATAGTCCCCTACATGCAATATGAGCTCCCACAACACCCCCTATATATAGTAAGAGCCTCTACATAGCCCCGTACATTCAGTATGAGCACACATACAACTCCCTATATACAGTATGAGCCCGCACATAGCTCCCTATATTCAGTATGAGACCGCACATAGCTCCCTATATAAAGTATGAGCCCACACCTAGCTCCCTACATACAGTATAAGCCCCATATAGCTCCCTACATACAAGTATGGATATGGTATATTATGTGCACAGATATATAATGCACTGTACTGATCATACCTATATAAAATATGAGCCACACATAGCTCCCTACATAAAGTATAAACCAGCATATAGCTCCCTACATAAAGAATGGATATGGTATATTACTGTATGTGCACAGATATACAATGCACTGTACTGATCATACCTGGACCTGCCTACAGGACCTCACATATTACATTATTACATATGGATCCATATAATATAATCTGGCATGTCCTGTTGGGCAAAGTTGATCAGTTAGTGCAAGATCCAGTATGCTGAAGTCTGTGGTTGCTCTGGTGGGGCTCAGTGTGTTTACTGTAGGAGACTGAATTTTCCTGCAGATCAGGTGATGATGGAGCTGATGGCCTGGCAATGACAGCACAACCTGATCTACAGCAAAGTCCAGACTTCTGCAATAACGCACACTGAGCCCCAGTAGAGAGGCCTCCAACTTGACAATGTGGAATCTTACGTGAACTTATCAGGTGAGCACCTTCTTGCTACCACCTCACTCTAGACATCCTGCCCTGACACTATGATTGATGACCTCATATTTACCGCCATCCACGAGCTCCTTTCTGGCAGGATCAAGTAGCTCCAGGTTTCTTTACACTCTACACAAAGTCCCAACGTTTTGGGGATTTGAGGTATTACAACCAGCACCTAATAATTTGCTATACCATTGTTGTTGTGCTTTACTAGTGCCATGGTTTGTGAAAAGGTTAATAAATATCTTAAAACAAAATTAGCCTTTTAATAAAACTCCCTTTATTTATATTTGGTGCATCATTACAGGAGTACACAAAGCAAAATCATTTACTAGAAATCATCACATTTCTTTTGCATATACTGCCACAGCAATACAGCAAGTTATTAGTCTTAGGCGCATTTATCTAAACATTTGCAAATGACTTTCATGTATGCTAATCGAAGCATTTAGAAATTGTCCCTCAGTATAAATAGAGCTGGAGATGAACAGCAATGTGGTGACACTATTGTCATTCATGAGGCTGACAAAGAAGATCACTGCGCAAAGCCTTCAATATTTTGACTTCTTAACCTTCTGAAAACATTTCCCTAAAATAAAAATAAAATGATAATGCAATTTAAAGCAACTTTGGTAAAGGTTAGACATAATTATGGTGTATACAAATTAAGCCTTAAAATGTCAATCTTCTAAATGGAGGTCATTGACTAACATTTAAATAGAAATCTGACTTCAAGGAGTCATTGGACATCAAGGAAGAATCGTGGTCACCAATAAATAATATGAAAGCAGAACATTTACATATTGCAGTATTTACATTTTCACATTGACAGTGGCATTTTAATGAGCATTTAGTGATTTGAAGCAGTGCATTCTCCTCTGAGGAGCAAATGATCCATAAGGAAGTACAGCAATCAGCCATAACAATCAAACTGCTGCCTAATACTTCCTATTATGCCACCAAAACAGCTCTGACCCATTGACTCCACCAGACCTCTGAAGATGTCCTGTTCTGTCTGGATAGAAGTTAGCCCCTGATCCTTTAAAGGGCCACTGTCACCCCCCCCCCAGCCGTTATAAACTAAAAGAGCCACCTTGTGCAGCAGTAATGCTGCAGTCTAACAAGGTGGCTCTTTTAGTTTTTGATTCATTTATTACCTCAATAAAGCGTTTTAAAAATTGTCCACAAATACCAGATATTGTACCTGGAGGCGGTCCGAATCGTCCTCTATCAATCTCCCAACTGCCGTCACTCTTCTCTTCAGGGGCGATGGTCGCCGCCCCCTTCGCGCTGTTGCTTCTTAAATCCGGTGCCTGCGCTGTGCGTGCCTGCCTGGGGCCCGCACTGTGTTATTCATTATGCACAGTGCGGGGCTGGGGTTCCTGGGCATGCGCACTGCGCTTGTCAGACGCTCCCTGCGTCTGAGCTGTGACTGACAATGAAGACTGCGCAGGCCCCAGGCAGGCACGCACAGCGCAGGCGCCGGATTTAAGAAGCAACAGCGCGAAGGGGGCGGCGACCATCGCCCCTGAAGAGAAGAGTGACGGCAGTTGGGAGATTGATAGAGGACGATTCGGACCGCCTCCAGGTACAATATCTGGTATTTGTGGCCAATTTTTAAAACGCTTTATTGAGGTAATAAATGAATCAAAAACTAAAAGAGCCACCTTGTTAGATTGCAGCATTACTGCTGCACAAGGTGGCTCTTTTAGTTTATAACGGCTGGGGGGGTGAGAGTGGCCCTTTAAATGAGTTGTCCAACCTTAGGCTACAAGTCTGTAGTCACTCTACGTAACTACAGACTTGTGAATCCTCACTTCGCTCACACTGCACACTGTAAGGATTCTCCGGTGTCAGCGGTGGCCGTCGCTTTACTGCAAGTATGCAATTTGATACATGCGGTCATATGCAGACTAGAAGTACGTGGCCTTGCTTAAGCCGGACACGTCTAGTCAGAATGTGACTAGAGGTATGCAAATTGTATACTTGCAGTCACATGACCACCCATTCACTGCACGAAGTGTGCGCGATGTGAGGATTCACAAGTCTGCAGTCATATAGTGATTGTTGGGTGTGGGCCCACTGCACCACGGATTACCCTGGAGAGGCATAACTAAGTCACTGCCGAGTTATCCAGTACAACCTAATTCTGAGGATAGGCTTAGCTGCCGGGAGTCACCAAGCACCACTCCAGGGCAGTCTCCTGTTCTGCAGCAGCTGACAGGAAAGTCAGAGACAAGGGTATGAGGTACAGGTGGATGAAAGCAAAAACGTGGTCAGAAAAGCCAAGTTCAGGCAGGCAACACTGGTTCAATGTACATAGCTGAGGTCAGGAATGGAACGGTCAGGATAAATATGTAGGCAAGCCAAGTTAGAAAGCAGAAGAGACAATTCAAGACCGCACCTACCGTGTTTCCCCAATAGTAAGACACCCCCGATAGTAAGACATAGTGGGGGTTTTAGCGGGGTCGGCTAATGTAAAACGCACCCCCGAAAGTAAGACATAGTACTGTACGTTGTAAAAATATAAGCCGTACCGGTACCTTTTGCTGCATTAACTGCGGGATGCAGACGATTCAGCCACTGGTAACCAGGGTAAACATCGGGTTACTAAGCGCAGGGCCGCGCTTAGTAACCCGATGTTTACCCTGGTTACCAGTGTAAATGTTAAAAAAAAAAAAAAGTGAGGTGTCATATCTTGTTTTTTCCAGAGGTGATTTTGGAGTTTTTGGGCTGTCGGGACAGAATACAGTGGCTCTTCCTTTGCCTTTTGGTGTTTTTAATCCCTCAGAAAGATACTGTTGACTTCCATCTCCAAGTTCTAATCGTCGCTTCGCCGGAGGGCGCCCCAGTGTAGGCTGCAGTAGGCCGGCTCTGGCGGCGGGTCCATGCGGGGTGGAGTAGATGAAGCTGGCCGCTGCTTGCTGCTCCGGAGCGCACAGTCCGTGCGGGGGATGGTGCACCGGGCCGGGGGAGGACAGGACGTGCAGGTATCCGCCGCCTCCTGTGCCAACCACAGCGCCGCCCCCGGCCACGAACCCCCCGGAGAAGCTGGAGCATTTGTCAGGGAGCAGCAGCTGGTCGTGCCCGAGGTGGCTTCCCTTTCTCATGGTACGGAGCCGCCGCCTTCTCCGCTCTCCTCCTTGTGACCCCAGTAATCCGCACTGCCCGGCCTGCACCATACAAATAGCCGGGGCTGCAGTTAGAGCAGGTGCTGAGGTGAGCTCGTCGGAGGGCTATCGAGCACCGGGGGAGGCAGATGGAGGCGTATTGTACGGCTGTGTGTGCTTGGGCCCCAGCTCCGACCTCCCTGCCACCGCCGCGGCTGAAAAATGGCTCCAGGAAGCTGACAATGAATGAAGGGATGCGGTTTACGCGCGAAGGTCGGAGCTGGGGCCCCGAGCACACACAGCCATACAATCCGCCTCACAAGGAGGAGAGCGGAGAAGGCGGCGGCTCCGTACCATGAGAAAGGGAAGCCACCTCGGGCACGACCAGCTGCTGCTCCCCGACAAATGCTCCAGCTTCTCCGGGGGGTTCGTGGCCGGGGGCGGCGCTGTGGTTGATGCAGAAGGCGGCAGATACCTGCACGTCCTGTCCTCCCCCGGCCCGTTGCACCATCCCCCGCACGGACTGTGCGCTCCGGAGCAGCAAGCAGCGGCCAGCTTCATCTACTCCACCCCGCATGGACCCGCCGCCAGAGCAGGCCTACTGCAGCCTGCACTGGGGCGCCCTCCGGCGAAGCGACGATTAGAACTTGGAGATGGAAGTCAACAGTATCTTTCTGAAGGATTAAAAACACCAAAAGGCAAAGGAAGAGCCACTGTATTCTGTCCCGACAGCCCAAAAACTCCAAAATCACCTCTGGAAAAAACAAGATATGACACCTCACCTTTTTTTTCTTTTTTTTTTACATTTACACTGGTAACCAGGGTAAACATTGGGTTACTAAGCGCGGCCCTGCGCTTAGTAACCCGATGTTTACCCTGGTTACCCGGGGACTTCGCATAGTTGGTCGCTGGAGAGCTGTCTGTGTGACAGCTCTCCAGCGACCACACAGGTTTTTTTCCCAATGTAAGACACCCCCCCGAAAGTAAGACATAGTGGGACTTTTGAGTGGTAAAAGAATGTAGGACGCTGTCTTACTATCGGGGAAACACGGTATCAGGAATCTAGACAGAGACTGAACTAGAACCTTACATCAGGCAAGGAGTGGTGGGAGGAGCTGCCTAATAAATTTCCTGCTACTTGGGAGTAGGCCAGAGGATCTCATATCTGCAGGATACGAGAGTTAAATACTTATAGAAAATGGCCGCACCTCCCTATAGGAGTATATATAAGTGGAGGCTTACCAGCAGCAAGAGGATGCAGTAGTGTTGGAAATGCTACAAGAAGCAGATCAGCGAGACAGCCCGTGACTGAGGAGAGCAGAGCGGTGATCACAGGGTGAGTAGGGCATCGCTTATCATCTGTGCAAGTCACTAACCACCAGTGTGACAGGTTTGAGGCTCAAATCTCCATTTACATCTTAGAGTTTAGATGCTCACAACCTGGTTACCGATTGACTTTTCTTGGGCCTTTTTTAGGTCCAAGTACTAACCTCTGCATAATTGGAACAACCCACAAGACTTGTTGTTCTGGAGATGCTCTAACTCCAATGTCATCACAATAGGGCCTTGATCAAAGTTTCAGAATAGAATAGATCACTGGACCCTTGTGATTACTGGAAGAAAGAGTCCCAAGTCCCTGATCTGGAGGAGTTAAATAAAACAAGTTTGACATCTACAGCAAAGGGTAACATAGGCGGCTTTTCTGCACATTTTGGGAAATGAAATAATACCGTGGGTATAGTTCCTAGACTTCTGCTGCCAGAAGTCCCCAATATAAGGTTGCAGTCAGACGGCCGTATAATATGGATGACAATCACATCGCAATGCTCGGACTGGCCGGTGGCTCACATGACCTCAGCATGGCAGCATTTATTTCTATGCAGCTGTCACGTTTAGGTACGGAGAGCCGCCAGCTTGTCAGTGCACTGTGATAAGATCGTCATCCGTGCTATACCGCTGTCTGAATGCACCCTAAATGTTCAATTGAAACATAGTTCAATCGAAACATTGACCTAAACTAAAGACAACTCCTTTGAAATACTTTGTCTCACAGAGGATACCTCGACAGAGAGGAGCCAGAAGATTGCACCACCCAGTTTTACGACTTCCTGCTCTGGTTAAAAGTACTTTACCATCTTATTAAACAGTGCAGTTTTTTTTTTCTTGCTGGCAGTGCAAAGGTTAATCTTTTCAGTTGAAGCTCATGGAGCTTTCCTATGTGGATTGTCTCAGCTGTTCAGTGTTGGACACTCCCCTCTGCTATATATGTTTTCAAATGGCACTTAGGAATTGCCAGTATTAGTTCTTACTGCCTGGTTTGATGTTGAAGGTGTAGTGCGTGGTTGTAGTTGGCATTTGGAGATTTGTTCAGGAGATTGTGGCTTGGAGTTTTGTCTGAGTGCACATCCTCATCCTCTCCTATTTGTTTTTGCCTTCCTTTAACTACACTGTGTTCCACTCTGTTGCTAGCTGTGTATATTTTGTAAGAATGTTATTTTCATTTATGCCTGTCCATCTTCCCTTGTTTATCTGGTGTTACCTTATACACTTTGACTTCCCACCTCCCTGGGTGGGGAAGGGGACAGATAAGGATTGATATAAGAGCGCAGCAAGGCATGTGAACCTGACATTTCCACCTTCAGCAGTAATCCAGGGAACAGGTATAGACTAGGGTGCCCCTAGTTCTAGGGACCTGGTTAGTGCCCACAGTCCCAAGGTACTGCATTACACTTTGGCTACAATATTTTTACTTCTAAACCTTACCTTTTCTTAAACCATTATTAATCTGCAATATGACATCCACAGCAGCAGAAACAGAGATGGAATTAGAATCAGGCATTTTAATTGCAGCTTTATTTCTTCATTGACGTGTAATTAATAGACTGAATTACAGCTTTGCTTGGTTCACCAATGGCCGAGGTATAAAATAAGTATAATGCATGCATCTAACTGTAACTAATTAACATTTAGTGTGTGGTTCACCAGTAGTGTTCGGGTTTTTACTAGTTTCAGTTCAGTGAATACTCTTTTCGGAAATTATTAATGCATATGTTCAGGCTTAACTAATAAATATAATGGAGGCAGTGAACCAGCACTATAAATGATACAGGTAGAACATTTGCTGGTAATAATAAAAAATCTTTCATTAAATTGGAAAGGATATTACGCAAATACAATAATCTAAAATAACTTGATCTTTGAAATTAATTTACAATTTACTAATGAAGAAAAATCGTTGTGTCCAGATACGTGCAGGTATGTTTTTCGCAGAACAATATTTTCGCTGTTTTTTCACTTTTTGATTTTTTATCAATTTAAAGTGCCTTTAATTTCCAGCATTTGTCATTATTTATTTTTACAAGTATTTTAGGTGCTTTTTACCCAATTGTAGGTTTATGTGCACTCATTTTTTGAGAAGTCTTTTAGAGCTGGTTTGCTCCAAAAGGGGCTTGAAAAGTCTTTAAAAAACACTTGAAAGACTCTTCATATTCATTTTTTATTGTAAACCCAGTTTGCTGTTCATTATTTTGGGAAGTTTTTTTTCCCACTTCAAGTGTTGGGAAAACACCTAGTGGAAGAAAAAAAACCACCATGGCACTACCTTGAAGAGTCTTCATGATGGAAAATGCTCCAAAGTAAGGACAGTCAACCGGCTGCATAAAAAAAAATGCTTCAGGGAAAAAAGCTCTCTAAAAACACTTGAAAACGCCGATCATCTGTTCCGGCAGCCGGAACTGCTCAGTTACGGAGCTGTACAGAACAGTTCCGTCGACAGAATATTCCACATCCACCCCCTATTAATATAAATAGGGGGTGGATGTGCAGTACCTGGCAGTGGCCACTATTCAGTCAACAGAGTTTTGCTGTGCAGGTCCATATTTGAGCAGTTCCGGCAGCCGCCGACACCAGGAACAGCTGATCAGCGGGGGTTTTGGGTGTTGTACCAACACCGATCAGACATTGATTACATATCCTAAGGATTAGTCATCAAAAATAAAGTCCTGGGCAACCGCTTTAAATAATGTGTGATTTCTGACCGCCTAAAAACACCCTCTCTGTGCACATCTCTTAAATTTGTAGCAAGCTGTGAAGATCTGAGGTTGTGGGTGTAATAATCACCTAGGCACAATGCTGCAATTTTGTGTTCCTTACATCCATGGTCTTACAGCAATTCTGGCTAGATGGTCACAATACCATGTCCCCATTCTACAAACTCCAATCCTGGGGCTGAAAGTTGCACTTCCCCCATTCCAGGTGATACCCAATGTCTCCAAACTTTTGATTGGCCTACAGCTTTTGTATCTCCCACCAGTATAGTCTATAGTCACAGTCCATGCTCCATACCACGACCGTAGCACATATCTCTCGCTCCAGCTGGCAACAGCAGTCATTAAAATAGTTCCTCATATCCAGACGATAGATATCACAATCTTAGCACATGTATCAAGCTCCAGCCGGCAACAAAAGTCCTTAAGATTGTTGCTCATATCCAGACATTAGATATCATGACTGTAGCACGTTTCAAGCTCCAGCAAGCAACCACATACTGTATATTACAGTCCAAAACGGGGTTCACCAAACGTATTTTTGTGTTCAGTGACGGGGAGAGGAGCTGACCTGTATGCCCCAGATGGAGCCATGGTTACTTAGGCTGTGAAAGTCTTTTTGCAAACGCAGCCAGAGACTTTTTATATTCACAGATTCCATTCCTTGACATTCATCCACAGGATTGGAGGAAGATGGGGGTGGTGATCCTTCATTGTTCGATTGTTAAAATAAAATAATCTGCATATTTATCCTAAGTTGTGTAGGTTAGCAAACTGCAGTGGGCTGATGCAATATATAATCAGCATGCATTTGTAAGTGGCTCTAAGGACTGGTGCTCGCCCCTACAACTTTTTAGAACTGACCTGGTTCTCCTTATAATGTGTGGACTTTTTATATCATTGTAATTGCTGTTGTGTTTCTGTATATTGCTACGCATATCCACTGTGCCTTGTTATGTATGATAGGGACAGTGTAGTATTGAAGTTTGCCAACTAGATGGGGTACCTTAAAACAGTGTACATAGTTTTCTAATAGGAGGGGTCACTGTAGTATAAGATAGGAGGACTTCCTGATTAGAGTTCAGTGAAGACTGGGAGCTGAGACAGCTTAGAGGTCCAGGGAGCCCCAGGCATCCCGAAGGGCTTAAGGTACCATCACACTCAGCGACGCTGCGGCGATATAGACAACGAGCCGACCTAAACTAGATCGCTGGAGCGTCGCTGATTAGGTCGCTGTAGAGACGTCAAACACAGCAACTCCAGAACGATGCAGGAGCGATCCAGTGACGTAACGGCGACTCACTTCTCGTTCTCGATGGTTGATAGCTCCATGTCTGGCATTGCTGGCGTCGTTGCTTTTGATGTCAAACATGACGATACACGCCGACCTAGAGACGAAATAAAGATCTGGACTTCTAGCTCCGACCAGCGATGGCACAACGGGATCTAGATCGCTGCTGCGTGTCAAACACAACGAGATCGCTATCCAGGACGCTGCAACGTCACGGATTGTTGTCGTTCTCGTTGCAAAGTTGCTGAGTTTGACGGTACCTTTAAGAGCCCAGGACAGCACCGCAGCTACGCAATGAAAAGGGCCCAGCCGTCCATTGCCAGTGGGTCAGAAAGTTACAGTAAAAGAATTGCAGCAGGATAAAGACGCAGGTCGCTCCAAAAATGTGGCAGCTATCTACATGGGCTAAAGCCTTTCTGTCTGGTGCGAAACAGACAAGGAAAATCCTAAGAGTAGTCATGCTGGACAGGGAGGACGCTGCAGTACCGAATGGTTCGGTACGTCCAGAGGAAATCCTGGGAGGAATAAGTGAAGACACAGGGAATGTAAAGAACGTAAATGATGCCGTACTCTGTGTTGATGCTGTAACTGATGTGGATGTGCTGCGATTGAAACCAAGTTAAGTTCTTTGTTTACAGTTTGAAATGGACTCTGTCTCTTTGTGCTCAACAACACCAGTAGCCAAACTTCAGCAGCCCCGATGGGATCCTGACAGTGCAGAGGGTGCAGCAGAAAGTATGCAAGAAAAGGGACATTGTTTATATGTGACGGGAGGCCAGGGCACGCTTAACCAGATATACTCAGCCACGACTACGGCCCTGGCTCTGCCTCTCACACATTTACAAATTAACATACAACAAGAGTCAACGTACAGTCTCATATGAATCAATGGCTCAATAGAGGTCTCTGAGACACTATCAAGAGTAATTGAATGATTGCTTTTACCTTTATATTTATCTTCTGTATACATAAGATGCAATCCTCACGCCTTCCTCTGCTTATTGTCACTGGATGGAAACATTGATCCCAGAGGCTGAACACTTTCCACGTGAAATTAGTGCACTTAAACTGATGTAAAAGCGAATCTCTAATAAAACACAGCAAGCAAATCTCCAATAAAACACCACAATAAGTTTGACGTAACCTCTGCTCCATGCTGGAAAAAGTCTGCATCCCTTAGAGCCGTGGATTTCGCTCTACGCCCATTGGTCCAGTAGTCATTAGAAAAAAGCCTGATCCTCATACAAGCATTTTTTTATGTGTTTTCCAAGACCTAAGAAGCATATGGAAAAATCTCCAGAAAAAAACACCATATCCTGAGAACCTGCTGTGTACTGAATAAAACAAAACTGCTAAAAACAAATACCCTGTGTACAAATATAGCAAACACAAATTATAGTCACAGCATGACTGACCGCAGACGAAAACATTGTCAGAATTGTATGCTAGTTTGTGCAATCCTAAAAATAATATGCATGATATGCTAATTTTTGCACCACGGAAAGTTACAAAAATAAAGACATCTTATAGTTACTCCAACAAAAGAATAAAAAGGTTAAAACATAACCAAAATGAACACATCTTCAAGAGGTCACATTAATTTATGTTATCACCTGCAAGAGAAGTTTAGCAAAAGGTGACAATGAGGCTTTATGATTGGTTTCTTCACAGTAGGAATTTTCAATTATCTAAACAGAAAGATTTCTTCTGCAAAAATAATAAAAAATGGGTCAAAAGGTGCAAACATAATTACAAAGGACAATTAGGTTCTGGATACTGGAAATTCAAATATCAAAGCAAATATCAAAGAGAGGAAATAAAGAGGTCAGTGTAAAGGCTGGAACCTGACAGTGTAATGTTTTATTTTCATCTTAATTAGGAGAAGTGGATAGCATAGGAAGCAAGTGAAACATGTTCTGGTATTCTGGCCTCCTCTAATTACGGTGTGCAACTGCTGTTGTTGTAGACAAGCACATCCCTAACAGCGGTGTTTAGCAGTATGTATGGCCAGCGAGTCATATGCAAATGATTCAGAGGGCCAATTAACTAAGTGAAATTTAGTAAAGAATTGGTGCACGTTCCCTTTGTGTCAGCGTAATTCTGAAATTATATTTTTTATAAACTACAAAAGAATTTTTGTAACATACATGAGTTAGCAACATGTCTTTTATGTCCTAGCAAGGGAATACACTGTCTAGGCATCATAATTTGTGTGGGGACACCATACATTTTGGGGGCACTGTGTGAGTATCATACCAAGTGAAAGGGCAATGTGTGGCATTATGTTATGTGGGAATGCACTGGGGGATCATAGCATACTGTGTATGGGACACCCTGTGGTGTATCATTCTACTTTGGAGGCCCTGTGGGGGCATCATACTCTGTGAGAGACTCTATGGGGGCTTCAAAGTTTTTTTTGGGTACTTTCGGTGTAATTGAAAACAAGCATAAAGACACCGGTACTAAACACAATGTGTCTACCTCGCTTTACTGATACAGGTGTAGGTGTGGACCCTCTGTGACAAGAGTCGGGCTTACCCTGGAGGGGCGTGACTAGGTGTCAATCGGTTATTCACTAGAACCTCTGATGGTGAGGATAGACTGGGCCACCAGTAGACACCAGGTGCCACTCCTGGGCAGTCCCTGGGACTGCATCAGCTGGCTGGAGAGTTGGGTCCTTGGGTATGGGATACAGGTGGGCTGTTGTGAATTCTGCTCTTGGGTTCCCTCCGGTGGTTGTTGGTAGTAATGCAGTTGTCTCTGGATTGCAGTCCTGGGCAGGTGTCCCTGCTGATTGCAGTTCTGACTGGGGTATTAAAGGTTGCTGGATTCATGAGTCCTTGCCAGTTGTCCATTGTTCTTGGAGGTTTTGGATCTCAGTCTGGTTCCCCCTGCCTTGCTGCCAAATCAGCAAAGATAAGTGTCTGGTTTTTGTTTCTTCAGCACACATGCTGTGTGCTTCACAATCAGTGCTATTCATTGTTTTTTCTTGTCCAGCTCAGACTGTGTTAGGATTTTTTCAGTCAAGTTGGATTCTCAGGAGATGCAGATATACGTTCCATGTCTTTAGTTAGATGGTGGAATTTTTGTATTATCTGCTGTGGATATTTTCAGGGTTTTAATACTGATAGCTTAGCATTCTGTCATATCCTTTCCTATTTAGCTAGAGTGGCCTCTTTTGCTAAATCCTGTTTTCTGCCTGCGTGTGTCTTTACTCTAATACTCACAGTCAATATTTGTGGGGGGCTGCCTATCCTTTGGGGTTCTGCTCTGAGGCAAGATAGGTTTCCCATTTTCATCTATAGGGGTATTTAGTCTTCCGGCTGTGTCGAGGTGTCTAGGATGTGATAGGTACACCCCACGGCTACTTCTAGTTGCGGTGTCAGTTTAGGGTTTGCAGTCAGTACAGGTTCCACCCACTCCTGAGAAAGTCTAATGCGGCTCCAAGGTTACCGGGTCATAACAGTACAACTGGCCAACAATTAGTTAAATGCATCTCAGAAGAAGGGAAGAAAGGTGTTGAGCCATTTTTTTTTCTGTAGCCTGCTTTGTCTTTTCTTCCCTCTTTTTCTCTGGGTGGCTGAGGAGTCTGGTGCTAGCATGGATATTCAGGGATTAGCTTCTCGTGTAGACCAGCTTGCTGCTAGGGTACAGGGTATTTCTGATTATATTGTCCAGACTCCGGTTTTGGAGCCTAGGATTCCTATTCCTGATTTGTTTTTTGGTGACAGGTCCAAATTTTTGAGTTTTAAAAACAACTGTAAACTGTTTTTTGCTCTGAGACCTCGATCCTCTGGTGATTCCACTCAGCAGGTTAAAATTGTCATCTCCATGCTGCGTGGTGATCCTCAGGATTGGGCATTTTCCCTAGAATCTGGGAATCCGGCCTTGCTTAATATAGACTCCTTTTTTCAGGCTTTAGGATCATTATATGATGAACCAAACTCTGTGGATCAAGCGGAGAAGACCTTGTTGGCCCTGTCTCAGGGTCAAGAAGCGGCAGAATTGTATTGTCAGAAATTTAGAAAATGGTCTGTGTTGACTAAATGGAATGATGATGCTTTGGCGGCAATTTTCAGAAAGGGTCTTTCTGAATCCGTTAAAGATGTTATGGTGGGGTTTCCCACGCCTTTCGGTCTGAGTGATTCTATGTCTTTGGCCATTCAGATTGATCGGCGTTTGCGGGAGCGCAGAACTGTGCACGCTGTGGCGTTGTCCTCAGAGCAGATGCCTGAGCCAATGCAGTGTGATAGGATTCTGTCTAGAGCGGAACAACAAGGATTCAGACGTCAGAATAGGTTGTGTTTTTATTGTGGCGATGCTTCTCATGTCATTTCAGTCTGCCCTAAGCGTATAAAGAGGATTGCTAGTTCATTTACCATCAGTACTGTACAACCTAAATTTCTGTTATCTGTGTCCTTGATTTGCTCATTGTCATCATTTTCTGTCATGGCGTTTGTGGATTCAGGTGCCGCCTTGAACTTAATGGACTTTGAGTTTGCCAGGCGTTGTGGTTTTCCCTTGCATTCTTTGCAGAACCCTATTCCTTTAAGGGGCATTGATGCTACACCTTTGGCTAAAAATAAGCCTCAGTTTTGGACACAGGTGACCATGTGCATGGCGCCAGCCCATCAGGAAGAGTGTCGATTTCTGGTGTTGCATAATTTGCATGATGCTATCGTGCTGGGTTTTCCATGGTTGCAGGAACATAATCCTGTGTTGGATTGGAAGTCTATGTCTGTGACTAGTTGGGGTTGTCAGGGGATTCATAATGACGTTCCTTTAATGTCAATCTCCTCTTCTTCCTCTTCTGAAATTCCAGAGTTTTTGTCTGATTTTCAGGATGTATTCGATGAGCCCAAGTCCAGTTCCCTTCCACCGCATAGGGACTGTGATTGTGCTATTGACTTGATTCCAGGCTGTAAGTTTCCTAAGGGCCGACTTTTCAACCTGTCTGTGCCTGAACATACCGCTATGCAGAGCTATGTTAAGGAGTCTTTGGAGAAGGGGCGTATTCGGCCATCTTCTTCACCGTTGGGAGCGGGATTTTTTTTGTTGCTATGAAGGATGGCTCCTTGAGACCCTGTATTGATTATCGCCTCTTGAATAAGATCACGGTCAAGTTTCAATACCCTTTGCCTCTGCTTTCCGATTTGTTTGCTAGGATTAGGGGGGCTAGTTGGTTTACTAAGATTGACCTTCGGGGGGCATATAATCTTGTTCGTATTAAACAGGGTGATGAATGGAAAACAGCGTTTAATACGCCCGAAGGCCATTTTGAACATCTTGTGATGCCATTCGGGCTCTCTAATGCTCCATCTGTTTTTCAGTCCTTCATGCATGATATCTTCCGGACTTATCTTGATAAATTCTTGATTATATATTTGGATGACATTTTGATTTTTTCCGATGATTGGGAGTCTCATGTGAAGCAGGTCAGGATGGTATTTCAGATCCTTTGTGATAATGCTTTGTTTGTGAAGGGGTCTAAGTGTCTCTTTGGAGTGCAGAAGGTTTCTTTTTTGGGCTTCATTTTTTCTCCTTCATCTATAGAGATTGATCCGGTTAAGGTTCAGGCCATTCATGATTGGATTCAACCCACATCCGTGAAGAGCCTTCAGAAATTTTTGGGCTTTGCTAATTTTTATCGCCGTTTCATTGCTAACTTCTCCAGCGTGGTTAAACCCTTGACCGATTTGACGAAGAAGGGCGCTGATGTGGCGAATTGGTCCTCTGCGGCTGTCTCTGCCTTTCAGGAGCTTAAACGCCGATTTACTTCTGCCCCGGTGTTGCGTCAACCGGATGTTTCTCTTCCGTTTCAGGTTGAGGTTGACGCTTCTGAGATTGGTGCAGGGGCCGTTTTGTCCCAGAGGGATCCTGTTGGTTCCTTAATGAAACCGTGTGCCTTCTTTTCCCGTAAGTTTTCGCCTGCTGAACGCAATTATGATGTCGGCAATCGGGAATTGTTGGCTATGAAGTGGGCGTTTGAGGAGTGGCGACATTGGCTTGAGGGAGCTAAGCACCGTATTGTGGTCTTGACCGATCATAAGAATCTGATTTACCTCGAGTCTGCCAGACGGCTGAATCCTAGACAGGCTCGATGGTCCTTGTTTTTTTCCCGTTTTGATTTTGTGGTCTCGTATCTTCCGGGTTCTAAGAATATTAAGGCTGATGCCCTCTCTAGGAGTTTTTTGCCTGATTCTCCTGAGGTCCTTGAACCGGTTGGCATTCTGAAAGAAGGGGTGGTTCTTTCTGCCATCTCCCCTGATTTGCGATGGGTTCTTCAGGAATTTCAGGCTGACAAACCTGACTGCTGTCCAGTGGGGAAACTGTTTGTTCCTGACAGATGGACTAGTAGAGTGATTTCTGAGGTTCATTGTTCTGTGTTGGCTGGCCATCCTGGGATTTTTCGTACCAGAGATTTGGTTGGTAGGTCTTTTTGGTGGCCTTCTTTGTCACGTGATGTGCGTTCTTTTGTGCAGTCCTGTGGGACGTGTGCGCGGGCCAAGCCTTGTTGTTCCCGTGCCAGTAGGTTGCTTTTGCCATTGCCGGTCCCTGAGAGGCCCTGGACGCATATTTCTATGGATTTTATTTCTGATCTTCCAGTTTCCCAGAGGATGTCGGTTATCTGGGTGGTTTGTGACCGGTTCTCTAAGATGGTTCATTTGGTACCTTTGCCTAAATTGCCTTCCTCTTCAGATTTGGTTCTGTTGTTTTTTCAGCATGTAGTTCGTCTGCATGGTATTCCGGAGAATATTGTGTCCGACAGAGGTTCCCAGTTTGTTTCTAGGTTTTGGCGGGCCTTTTGTGCTAGGCTGGGCATTGATTTGTCTTTTTCTTCTGCATTTCATCCTCAGACAAATAGCCAAACCGAGCGAACTAATCAGACCTTGGAGACTTATTTGAGATGCTTTGTGTCTGCTGATCAGGATGATTGGGTGGCTTTCTTGCCATTGGCCGAGTTTGCCCTTAATAATCGGGCTAGTTCGGCTACTTTGGTTTCGCCCTTCTTTTGTAATTTTGGTTTTCATCCTCGTTTTTCTTCAGGGCAGGTTGAGCCTTCTGACTGTCCTGGTGTGGATTCTGTGGTTGACAGGTTGCAGCAGATTTGGGCTCATGTGGTGGACAATTTGGTGTTGTCTCAGGAGGAGGCTCAACGTTTTGCTAACCGTTGTCGGTGTGTTGGTTCCCGGCTTCGGGTTGGGGATATGGTCTGGTTGTCTTCCCGTCATGTTCCTATGAAGGTTTCTTCCCCTAAGTTTAAGCCTCGGTTTATTGGTCCTTATAGGATTTCTGAGATTATTAATCCGGTGACTTTTCGATTGGCCCTTCCGGCCTCTTTTGCTATCCATAATGTCTTCCATAGATCTTTATTGCGGAAATATGTGGTGCCCGTTGTTCCCTCTGTTGATCCTCCGGCCCCTGTGTTGGTTGATGGGGAGTTGGAGTATGTGGTTGAGAAGATTTTGGATTCTCGCTTTTCGAGGCGGAGGCTTCAGTACCTTGTTAAATGGAAGGGTTATGGCCAGGAGGATAATTCTTGGGTTTTTGCCTCTGATGTCCATGCTGCTGATTTGGTTCGTGCCTTTCATCTGGCTCGTCCTGATCGGCCTGGGGGCACTGGTGAGGGTTCGGTGACCCCTCCTCAAGGGGGGGGTACTGTTGTGAATTCTGCTCTTGGGTTCCCTCCGGTGGTTGTTGGTGGTAATGCAGTTGTCTCTGGATTGCAGTCCTGGGCAGGTGTCCCTGCTGATTGCAGTTCTGACTGGGGTATTTAAGGTTGCTGGATTCATGAGTCCTTGCCAGTTGTCCATTGTTCTTGGAGGTTTTGGATCTCAGTCTGGTTCCCCCTGCCTTGATGCCAAATCAGCAAAGATAAGTGTCTGGGTTTTGTTTCTTCAGCACACATGCTGTGTGCTTCACAATCAGTGCTATTCATTGTTTTTTCTTGTCCAGCTCAGACTGTGTTAGGATTTTTTCAGTCAAGTTGGATTCTCAGGAGATGCAGATATACGTTCCATGTCTTTAGTTAGATGGTGGAATTTTTGTATTATCTGCTGTGGATATTTTCAGGGTTTTAATACTGACCGCTTAGCATTCTGTCCTATCCTTTCCTATTTAGCTAGAGTGGCCTCTTTTGCTAAATCCTGTTTTCTGCCTGCGTGTGTCTTTCCTCTAATACTCACAGTCAATATTTGTGGGGGGCTGCCTATCCTTTGGGGTTCTGCTCTGAGGCAAGATAGGTTTCCCATTTCCATCTATAGGGGTATTTAGTCCTCCGGCTGTGTCGAGGTGTCTAGGATGTGATAGGTACACCCCACGGCTACTTCTAGTTGCGGTGTCAGTTTAGGGTTTGCGGTCAGTACAGGTTCCACCCACTCCTGAGAAAGTCTCATGCGGCTCTAAGGTCACCGGATCATAACAGTGGGCTAGACAAAAGCGTAGTCAGACAGTCCAAGCAGGCAGCACAGTTTCAGAGTTAGTAGCCAAGGTCAGGAGAGGAGAGATCAGGATAAATGAGAAGGCAAGCCGGGTCGATAACAGGTGGGACAAAACAGAATAAGTTATCCAATACAGAAACTAGAGACAGAAACACTTTGAACCTAAGTTCAGGTGAAGAATGGAGGGTAGAGTCGCCTGATTTATGCTGTTGGCATAGGAAGCAGATCTCTGCAGGACAGAATGGATACCAATTCCTGCAGAGTTTGGCTATGTATATAAATATCTGTAGCATCCCTCTTTCCTTTTCATTTTTAAAGCTTAGTCACTGAAAATTAAAGTTATTTATTTATATATCAGTATATTAAAGCATCCATTGAAGCATGCGCATATGTTACCAAATATGTAGAGAAAAAAAACGTCTGTGTGCGTGTATACAAAATCGGATGTGCACTTAGGTAATATATGTGCTTATAGCACTAGAAAGTTTTTATTGCAGATAAGTACAATATGGATATATAATACATGTAATATATCGTGATACTGACTGATAACAGGCACCATCAGCGTGTCAGTAAGATTAGGTCAGGAACAGGTCGGTTTCGATTTCATAAACCCAAATTGTATACCTTTTCATTATATATAGATGTCAGTGTGCAGCACAACATTCTATTATATATATATATATATATATATATATATAAACATTGCTAGAGATATTTTTTCTCCATAATAGAGGTCCCAGACTAGTGCAGCGTCCCAGGGTCCCGGTCATTGCAGTAATATCATTTTCCTCTAGGGGGGAGTGATGTTACGTTTGGAGGCAATGAAGGAGATCTCTTTACCAGGTATCACAAACATACAACACATTTCATACTCCAGTCCACCAGGAGGAGCTATGCTCCTATTTATTAGGGCACTCTTTACACTTAGGTAAAACTGGTGGCATGGAGAGGAAGTTAGGCAGTTGCTAGCTGAGCTTCGCTCAGGTAGCTGGTCCCTGACAGGGGTGGGATCCTGTCAGAGGCCTAGACAGAAGGTCTGCGCCTGCCCCACGTGCGGCAGTTCCTAAGAAAGGACACAAACAGAGAACTGTATTGTAGAGAGGGTGAGAAAGAAGTCATAGCAAAAGGAGTGGATACCAGGAGGAGTTCTGCCCTGCACAGGCTGCCTCCTTCTGAGGCGCAGGATCCCGGTAGCCAGAACACCGAGGGAGCAACAGTCCTTTATGCCTTGCTCCAGAGACCGGCAGGACAGCTAATTGCAAGTTACTGATCTGCCCCATACACAGGAGGCAAGGTGGCACCCACGAGAGGTCGGGGCATGATAAAGTCCCTGTAAAAAGCCTCCAGCCACCGGTCATACGGGTTGTCCTATCCATCTGGGGGACAGAGAGAGAGACATAACATCTACAACATCTGTGAGGACCTTATGAGGGGCTCAGCAATAAGGTACTACAATATCCAGGCGCTAGAGGAAGGCTACTGATTTCCACCTGGATAAGGGGACTCTGGACTTGCCTCCAAACCGGCTGGACTCTGTCTGCCCTGTGATCTGTGCTCTGGACTGTGGATGCAGAAGCCTTCAGTAAAAAGGTAAAGAGACTACAACCTTGTGTCCTCTTTCTTCACTGTGCCTCTCACCATCCACCATCTACACACTGGGAAGATCGGGGATATACTTCACCTGTGGAAAGGTATACCATCTAGCTGCCATAACATCACACCAGCGGACCCCTTAAAACAGCATCGGTCACCCTGACCGAATACCACAGGTGGCGTCACGAACATATCCCTTTAAAGACCTTTGCCCCTTTACAACGGACCTTCTGAGGGCCACGGACCGGGTCAGCCACCGTGACATCCTCCTTGAGAACCGAAGGACCCGGTACCGAGTACCCCGCTGCCCTTGGGGGCGATCCATCTTTGGCGTCACGAACAGGATCTACTTAAGCCTGAAAATCGGGTCATGTGTGCCTAAGAACTGTGCCAGAATTGTGCTTGAACTGTGATTTACTAAAGGACTGTGTATTGCAAAAGACCGCCAAAATTCCCGCCACAACCGCCGCCATTACAGCGCCACGAGGAGCGCAGGAGAAGAAGGGCGTGTTGTTGTGGGCATGAACTAACTGAGAGCGTGAAAAATAATGGCCGCCCAGTCCAAATACCTCTGTACCTTGAGGACGTGTCCGTCAGCAACTGAGATCCGCCTCCTGATCCTCAATGGAGGGAGGAGACAAAGAAAAACAAACCGCCCTCGAAGAAGAGAGCGGGAAAAAGACAAGGAAGGAGCCAGCCATGTGAGTGACGCCATGGCCAGCTGTCCGGAACCAGATTGTGGAGTAGAGGCCGAGGACTCCCCCAGCCACCTGGAGAGACACCGCAGCCAGGCATCACCTGTTGGCCCTGACTTCCTGCAGGCTGGCGTGGAGGAGCTAATCGACCAGCTCCTGCAGATGCGGCTGAACACTAAGGCCCCATGCCGGACGACGCCTGCGGAGGATCCACCAGCACCGCCTTTAACACTGCTCCCTGCTTCACTTCCAGAGACGCTGCCCGCACCGCTGCAGATGCCGTCGCTAGTGAAACCGACCGTCACCTGTTATGGACCTGGTGGTTAGGAGCACCCGAAATGGCCTGATGGTTAAAATGGAAAACTTGGGACAAGCTCTGAGGTAGTGGTAACTCTACTGACCGCAATCCCTAATCCTATCACACACACTAGAAATAGCCGTGGAGCGTACCTAACTCTCCCTAGACGCCTCTTCACAGCCTAAGAGCTAACTACCCCTAAAGATAGAAATAGAAGCCTGCCTTGCCTCAGAGAAATTCCCCAAAGTAAAGGTAGCCCCCCACAAATATTAACTGTGAGTCAAGAGGGAAGTAACAAACACAGGAATGAAACAGATTTTAGCAAAGGAGGACGAATCTTCTCTAGAAAGACAGAGGATAGGAAAGGGAACTATGCGGTCAGTATTAAAAACTACAAAAACCACGCAGAGTGTGCAAAAAGACCTCCACACCGACTCACGGTGTGGAGGTGCAGCTCTGCACCCCCAGAGCTTCCAGCTAGCAAGGAAATATCATTATAGAAGGCTGGATTAGAAACATTGCATGTACTGAGAAATATATTCAAAAACCAATAAACAGCAAATGAACTAGCAGGGACTTAGCTTCTGCTGGTGTAGACAGGTCAACTGAGAAATCCAAGAGAGATCTGAACCAGTACTGAGACATTGACAGCTGGCATGAACTAATGACCGGGGCAGAGTTAAATAGGGAAGCGAGCAGAAGCCATAAACGAGGGCAGCTGAGAAAGCCAACCTCAAAGATCAGCAGTTCCACTCAAAGCCACCAGAGGGTGTCCAAGGACAGAACTCACCAAAGTACCATTCATGACCACAGGAGGGAGCCCGAGAACGGAATTCACAACAGTCACCGAAGACATCGATGCGGCAGGTAAGGACGCCGACCCTGCCCCGGTGACCAAGGGACTGCTGATAGGCCCTGTAGCAGCGCCACCTCCCCGCTTTACCAGCCGGCTCCAACATCTTGAGCCTTAGGACCAGGCCACGGGAATGGAGCAAATCATGAAGGCCCCAATTGCGCCCACCACCCTGCCGGGTGAGCTATATGCAGAGTGGACTGTGTACCGATGGGTCAATCCAGGCCCTGACCTCATGGGGTTCCCCGGGACCACTAAACAGAAAGGAAAGACTGTAGAGGTTCTAAGCTGGGTGTCAGGACTCTGAACATTTTTTACCTTTTGTGCATTACTGCCCTTTTCCAAGATGGCGTCTTTGGTCTCATGTGCACTGTGTCTTCCTGCTATAAAACTCCACCCCAGCCTTCAGTCTGTGCTAGAGTATTCTGCCTTGCATCCAGCTCCTGACCTCTGATTACTCCCTGGCTATATACCTGCTTCTGTGAACCTGTGTGGTGATCCTGCTACTCTGCTCTGAGTTCCTGCTGCATACACCAGTTCCAGTAATCCTCCTTCATCTGCTGCTCGTATTTACTTCCATCTGCATGTGCTGGACATGTAAGCGTTTGCTGCTCTGCAAAAACCTGAGACTATTAACCAGGCCTCCCTGGTTGAGCTAAGATATTATTTGAACTGCCTTATAAGCATATCTCTCTGTGTTTGGACTAAGACAAGGATTTATTTGTGTCAAGTATCCTCAAGAATAACTGTGCTTCATAGACTTTCTGCTTGATTGCATTTTCCTCTGAAGTTTCCTATAGACTGCTAAGCTGCGTTTATATTTACACCAAGTGTTGTGGACTTGAGTTTCTCTCTGCACCTGTTTGAATCACCGTGTCATAATATAGACTTTACCACTTATAAAACTGTGTCCTGTAGTTGTCTTGCTCCACGCAAAGAGTCTCCTGAGTTATCCCCTATAATTATTACAGGATACTCTAGCCATAAAAAAAGGAGACTGCTGGAACAATGACTGCAGAAAGCAGACTAGAGCAGGTGTTTTCCACAATTCGATCACTGCAGAAAGATGTGGAATGTTGTGGATTCTGTTGGTGGGCTCCCTCTGGTGGTTACTGCTGGTACTGGGTGACTTTGGTGGGTTGCGGCCTTTGGTTTCCACCTGTCCATCAGAGGCTGGGTGTTTCCTATTTTACCTGGCCTTTCTGTCATTCCCTTGCCGGCTATCAATGTATTCAGATGTGCTCTGTTTGGTTCCTGCCTATCTGCTCCCAGATCTTTCAGGATAAGCTAAGTGCTGATTTTCAGTTGTTGGTTTTTTTGTCCAGCTTGCTTATTATGTCTCTATGCTAGCTGGTAGCTGTAGTGGACTGAGGTTCTCCCCATGTGCCATGAGTTGGCACATGGGTTCTTGTAATCTCAGGATGGTTTTTTGATTAGGGTTTTTTGCTGACCGCTCAGACCCCTTTTGTATCGTTCTGCTTTCTAATTTACAGCGGGCCTCAATTTGCTGAACCTATATATATCATCTCTATGTGTGTGCCTTCCTCTCATTTCACCGTCAATACATGTGGGGGGCAACTATACCTTTTGGGGTTCATTCCTCTGGAGGCAAGTGAGGTCTTTATTTTCTCTGCAGTACTAGTTAGCTCTTAGGCTGGTGCGTGGCGTCTAGAACCAACGTAGGCACGCTCCCTGGCTATCTCTAGTTGCGTTTGTCAGGCATAGGGCAGCGGTCAGCCCAGGTTCCATCACCCTAGAGCTCGTCCGATATTTGTTATATTTTGCTTGTCCTGTGCTATCCCTAGCCATTGGGGATTCATGACAGTATAGCCGGCCCACAAAGTGTTAATTGTTTGGGCTGAAGCAGGAGGAAAAGAAGTGTTCAAGGAAAATTTTTTATTTTTTTTTTCCTTCAGAGTTTTGCTGCCTAGCCCTTAATTGCTGTCTAGCTGCTTCTTACCTCCTCTTAACCCTTGAATGGCTCTGATCTTAGCTGTTTATCATGGATGTCCAGAGTTTGGCTTCCAGCCTGAGTAATCTCGCGGCAAAGGTTCAAAACATACAGGATTTCGTTGTTCACACTCCCATGTCTGAACCTAGAATTCCTATTCCAGAGTTTTTTTCTGGAGATAGATCTACCTTCCTGAATTTCAGGAACAATTGTAAATTGTTTCTCTCTTTGAAATCTCGCTCCTCTGGAGACCCTGCTCAACAGGTCAAGATTGTTATATCGTTCCTACGGGGCGACCCTCAGAATTGGGCATTTGCATTGGCACCAGGGGATCCTGCGTTGCTCAGTGTGGATGCGTTTTTTCTGGCATTGGGATTGCTCTATGAGGAACCTAACCTAGAGATTCAGGCTGAAAAGGCTTTATTAGCCCTCTCTCAGGGGCATGATGAAGCGGAAATATATTGTCAGAAATTTCGGAAATGGTCGGTGCTTACTCAGTGGAATGAGTGCGCCCTGGCTGCAAACTTCAGAAATGGTCTTTCTGAGGCCATTAAGGATATTATGGTGGGGTTCCCTGCGCCTACAGGTCTGAATGAGTCTATGGCTATGGCCATTCAGATTGATCGGCGTTTACGGGAGCGCAAACCCGTGCACCAGTTGGCGGTGTCTTCTGAACAGGCACCTGAGACTATGCAATGTGATAGAATTCAGTCCAGAAGTGAACGGCAAAATTATAGGCGGAAAAATGGTTTGTGTTTTTATTGTGGTGATTCAGCTCATGTTATATCAGCATGCTCTAAACGCACAAAAAGGGTTGATAAATCTTTTGCCATTGATACTCTGCAGTCTAAGTTCATTTTGTCTGTAACTCTGATTTTTTCACTGTCTTCCATTTCCGTCGATGCCTATGTGGATTCAGGCGCTGCCCTGAGTCTTATGGATTGGTCATTTGCTAAACGCTGCGGTTTTAGTCTAGAGCCTCTGGAAGTTCCTATTCCTCTGAAGGGAATTGATTCTACACCATTGGCTATGAATAAACCGCAGTATTGGACACAAGTGACCATGCGCATTACTCCCGTTCATCAGGAGGTGATTCGCTTCCTTGTACTGTATAATTTACATGATGTGCTAGTGCTTGGTCTGCCATGGTTACAAACTCATAATCCTGTCCTGGACTGGAAAACAATGTCTGTGCTAAGCTGGGGATGTCAGGGGGTTCATGATGATGCACCTCCGATTTCTATCGCTTCATCGACTCCTTCGGAGATCCCTGCGTTTTTGTCAGATTATAAGGATGTTTTTGAGGAGCCTAAGCTCAATTCGCTCCCTCCTCATAGAGAGTGTGACTGTGCTATAGAATTGATTCCTGGCAGTAAGTTCCCTAAGGGTCGTTTATTTAATCTGTCACTGCCAGAGCATACTGCTATGCGGAATTATATTAAGGAGTCCTTGGAAAAGGGACATATTCGTCCATCTTCGTCCCCTCTGGGAGCAGGTTTTTTTTTCGTGGCAAAAAAAGATGGTTCCCTGAGGCCTTGTATAGATTATCGCCTTCTGAACAAGATTACAGTCAAATACCAGTATCCATTGCTATTATTTACTGATTTGTTTGCTCGCATTAAGGGGGCCAGGTGGTTCACTAAAATAGATCTTCGTGGTGCGTATAATCTGGTGCGGATAAAACAGGGTGATGAGTGGAAAACCGCATTTAATACGCCTGAGGGCCATTTTGAGTATTTGGTAATGCCTTTTGGACTCTCCAATGCTCCGTCAGTCTTTCAGTCCTTTATGCACAATATTTTCCGTGAATATCTGGATAAATTTATGATTGTGTATTTGGATGATATTTTGGTGTTTTCTGATGACTGGGAGTCTCATGTTCTACAGGTCAGGAAGGTGTTTCAGGTTTTGCGGGCCAATTCTCTGTTTGTGAAGGGCTCAAAGTGTCTCTTCGGAGTCCAGAAGATTTCTTTTTTGGGGTACATTTTTTCTCCTTCTACTATTGAGATGGATCCCGTTAAGGTTCAGGCTATTTGTGACTGGACACAACCTACATCTGTTAAGAGCCTTCAGAAGTTATTGGGGTTTGCTAATTTTTATCGTCGGTTCATTGCTAATTTTTCCAGTATTGTTAAACCTTTGACTGATTTGACTAAAAAGGGTGCTGATGTTGCTGATTGGTCTCCTGCGGCCGTGGAGGCCTTTCGGGAACTTAAGCGCCGGTTTTCTTCTGCTCCTGTGTTGTGTCAACCAGATGTTTCACTTCCTTTTCAGGTGGAGGTTGATGCTTCCGAGATTGGAGCGGGGGCGGTTTTGTCACAGAGAAGTTCTAATGGCTCGGTGACGAAGCCATGTGCTTTCTTCTCTAGAAAATTCTCGCCCGCCGAGCGCAATTATGATGTGGGTAATCGGGAGCTTTTGGCCATGAAGTGGGCATTTGAGGAGTGGCGTCATTGGCTTGAGGGTGCTAAACATCGCGTGGTGGTCTTGACTGATCACAAGAATCTTATTTACCTTGAGTCTGCCAGGCGTTTGAATCCTAGACAGGCTCGTTGGTCATTATTTTTTTCTCGTTTCAATTTCGTAGTTTCATACCTGCCAGGTTCAAAGAATGTGAAGGCAGATGCTCTTTCCAGGAGTTTTGTGCCTGACTCTCCTGGAGACACTGGGCCTGCTGGTATCCTTAGGGATTGGGTAATATTGTCCGCCGTATCCCCAGACTTGCGACGCGCATTGCAGGAGTTTCAGGTGGATAAACCGGATCGATGTCCACCAGAAAGACTGTTTGTTCCGGATGATTGGACCAGTAGAGTCATCTCCGAGGTCCATTCTTCTGTGTTGGCTGGTCATCCTGGAATATTTGGTACAAGAGATTTGGTGGCCAGGTCTTTTTGGTGGCCTTCCTTGTCTAGGGATGTGCGTACCTTTGTGCAGTCTTGTGAAGTGTGTGCTCGAGCTAAGCCTTGCTGTTCACGGGCTAGTGGGTTGTTGTTATCTTTGCCCATTCCGAAGAGGCCTTGGACGCACATTTCCATGGATTTTATTTCTGATCTCCCGGTTTCACAGAAAATGTCCGTTATCTGGGTGGTGTGTGACCGCTTTTCTAAGATGGTTCATTTGGTGCCCTTGCCTAAGTTACCCTCCTCCTCTGAGTTGGTTCCTTTGTTTTTTCAGAACGTGGTTCGTTTGCATGGCATTCCGGAGAATATCGTTTCTGACAGGGGATCCCAGTTTGTGTCTAGATTTTGACGGACGTTTTGTGCCAAGATGGGCATTGATTTGTCTTTCTCGTCTGCATTCCATCCTCAGACGAATGGCCAGACGGAGCGAACTAATCAGACCTTGGAAACTTATTTGAGGTGTTTTGTTTCTGCTGATCAGGATGATTGGGTTGCTTTTTTGCCACTGGCCGAATTTGCTCTTAATAATCGGGCTAGTTCTGCCACGTTGGTCTCTCCTTTTTTTTGTAATTCGGGGTTTCATCCTCGTTTTTCCTCTGGTCAGGGGGAATCTTCGGATTGTCCTGGAGTGGATGTGGTGGTGGACAGGCTACATCAGATTTGGAATCAGGTGGTGGACAATTTGAAGTTATCTCAGGAGAAGACTCAGCAGTTTGCTAATCGCCGTCGCCGCGTGGGTCCCCGACTTCTTGTTGGGGACTTGGTGTGGTTGTCTTCTCGTTTTGTCCCTATGAAGGTCTCTTCTCCTAAGTTCAAGCCTCGGTTCATCGGTCCTTATAGGATCTCGGAGATTCTTAACCCTGTATCTTTTCGTTTGGATCTCCCAGCATCGTTTGCTATCCATAATGTGTTCCATCGGTCGTTGTTGCGGAGGTATGAGGTGCCCGTTGTTCCTTCGGTCGAGCCTCCTGCTCCGGTGCTGGTGGAGGGAGAATTGGAGTATGTTGTTGAAAAGATCTTGGATTCTCGTGTTTCCAGACGCAAACTCCAGTATTTGGTTAAGTGGAAGGGTTATGGTCAGGAGGATAATTCCTGGGTGGTCGCCTCCGATGTTCACGCGACTGATTTGGTCCGCGCCTTCCATAGAGCTCACCCTGATCGCCCTGGGGGTTCTCGTGAGGGTTCGGTGACCCCTCCTCAAGGGGGGGGTACTGTTGTGGATTCTGTTGGTGGGCTCCCTCTGGTGGTTACTGCTGGTACTGGGTGACTTTGGTGGGTTGCGGCCTTTGGTTTCCACCTGTCCATCAGAGGCTGGGTGTTTCCTATTTTACCTGGCCTTTCTGTCATTTCCCTTGCCGGCTATCAATGTGTTCAGATGTGCTCTGTTTGGTTCCTGCCTACCTGCTCCCAGATCTTTCAGGATAAGCTAAGTGCTGATTTTCAGTTGTTTGGTTTTTGGTCCAGCTTGCTTAGAATGTCTCTATGCTAGCTGGTTGCTCTAGTGGACTGAGGTTCTCCCCATGTGCCATGAGTTGGCACATGGGTTCTTGTAATCTCAGGATGGTTTTTTTTTTATTAGGGTTTTTTGCTGACCGCTCAGTCCCCTTTTGTATCATTCTGCTTTCTAGTTTTTAGCGGGCCTCTATTTGCTAAAGCTATATACATCATCTCTATGTGTGTGCCTTCCTCTCATTTCACCGTCAATACATGTGGGGGGCAACTATACCTTTGGGGTTAATTCCTCTGGAGGCAAGTGAGGTCTTGTTTTTCTCTGCAGTACTAGTTAGCTCTTAGGCTGGTGCGTGGCGTCTAGAACCAACGTAGGCACGCTCCCTGGCTATCTCTAGTTGCGTTTGTCAGGCGTAGGGCAGCGGTCAGCCCAGGTTCCATCACCCTAGAGCTCGTCCGATATTTGTTATATTTTGCTTGTCCTGTGCTATCCCTAGCCATTGGGGATTCATGACAGTGGAAGGTCTGCAAAAGAAGTTTGGAAGCTTTGAACACAATCAACAAGTGTTTGGACAAACTTTGCAGGACTTAAGCAACCGCAAGGCAGCCCAGTAAAACAAACTTGTTGGCATAGAGTCCCAGTATGGACGAGCTTTTCAGGACATAAGCACGCAAATAGCTGCACAAGTGACTTTACCCTCTGGGCAACTGCCACCAGCTAGCCCACCTAAGTTGCCCCCATTCAGATTTAATGGTGATTGCGACAAATTTCGTGGCTTTGTGAATCAATGTATGCTATATTTTGATGTGCATGCTGACCGTTTTCCTACTGATAGATCCAAAGTATTGTGTGTAATAATGCTACTGACCTCACGAGCGCTCGCCTGGGCGAATCCGATGATTGAGTCTCGTGACCCACGGTTAAATAACTTGATGATTTCTTGGCCGCCATGGCATTAATGTTTGAGGACCCTAATCGCCGTGCAACCGCTGAATCTGCTTTGTTGTCTTTACGCCAGGCTAAAAGTTCTGTTATTGAGTATGCCACTGAATTCAGGAGATTAGCGGTAGATACCAATTGGGACAGTTATGCATAATTGCCTATTTTTAAAAGGGGTTTGTCTAGTATTATAAAAGATGAACTAGCTCGCTCTGAGTCACCGCAAGAGCTAGAGACATTTATACAGCATTGTGTGAGCATTGACATTCGCCTTACTGAGCGTAGGCAGGAGACATTTGCTGCATATAACCGTATTTCTAACTTTTCCCTTCCTTCCAAAGAGCCTGCAGGTAAAACCTCTTGGGAGGTGGAGGAGGTGCCCATGCAAATTGATTCCGTTCAGAGGCGCGAGATCAATGAGCGCCGGGAGCATTACCTTTGTGAAAGTCTATGTTTCTACTGTGGCCAGTGTGACCACTTCTTGATCAATTGTCCTAAGTGTCCTAGACGGCCTAACAAGGTTCTAGCAGCAGTAGGAGAGTATGACAACTGTGATGATGAATCTGATATCTTTGAATGTAGCCTGCCTTTAAACGCTGTATTCCATTCACTTTCTATGACTTCACCCCCCCAAGGAGCTGAAGGAAAAGAACTCTCACTGTTCTCTCCCTATTAAGATCCTGTGTTCAGGACAGTGGTTTTCCAGTGCAGCTATGATTGACTCTGGTGCAGGTGGCAATTTCATGGATATCGCATTTGCCAAGGAACATGGTATTGAAATTCAGCAAAGAGCCTCTCCAATTACCATGGAAAAAGTGGATGGGTCACCTTTAATCTCTGGGCCTGTGGATCAGGAGACCGTACCCCTCGAAATTGTGTTGGAGCCTAATCATCAGGAGCAACTTTCTTTCTTGCTAATTTCTTCTCCTCATTTTCCTGTGATTTTAGGCATTCCTTGGTTGCGTTCTCAGAACCCAATTATCAACTGGGAGACCAAGGAGATTACCTTTCCTACAAGGAGCAACTCAGCGTTAACAGAAGCTGTCCCGGAGTCCACGGCTACGGAACCACATGTACAGGTATTTTCTTTACCTCCAGCATATAAAGAGTTCTCTGACATCTGTGACAAGAAGAATGCAGACCAGCTTCCTCCACACAGGCATTTTGACTGTCCCATTGAGCTGCTTCCTGGGGCAGCAATTCCTTTTGGTAACATATACCCTTTGGCGGCACCTGAGCTTCAAGCCTTAAAGGAGTATATTGATGAAAATCTGGCCAAAGGCTTCATATGTCCTTCTTCCTCACCAGCAAGGGCACCTATATTTTTTGTAAAAAAGAAGGATGGGACCCTGAGACCCTGTGTTGACTATCGGGAACTCAATAAGGTAACCGTACAAAACCATTACCCTTTGCCTCTGATTCCCGAATTACTGGAAAGAGTCTGCCATGCTAAGGTGTTCTCTAAACTGGATCTTCGTGGGGCTTATAATTTGGTGCGTATTCGTCCAGGGGATGAGTGGAAGACAGCATTCAGATGCCGGTATGGACACTTTGAATCTCTTGTGATGCCCTTCGGGCTTTGTAATGCCCCTGCAACGTTTCAACACCTTGCTAATGACATTTTCAGTGATTTGTTGGACCAGTTTGTAGTGATCTATTTGTACGATATACTAATCTTTTCTGACTCTCTACAGGAACATGAAGAACATGTCAAAACTATTTTAAGATGTCTGAAAGAGAACCATCTGTATATTAAACCGGAGAAATGCGAGTTCCATCGTTCTGAGATACAGTTCTTAGGTTATATCATCTCTCCCCAGGGGCTGAACATGGAATCTGGTAAGATTCAGGCTATCCTTGACTGGCCGGTACCCAAGAACGTTAAGGAGGTCCAACGTTTTATTGGTTTTGCAAATTTCTACAGACGCTTCATTCGAAATTTTTCTGATATTGTCTGTCCCATTACTTCCTTGACAAAGAAGGAAAAGCCCTTTAAGTGGTCATCACAGGCTCAAGAAGCTTTTGATCGACTTAAGATCTGTTTCACATCAGCACTGCTGTTGATACACCCAGATCCAACACTTACTTTCATTGTGGAGGTGGATGCTTCTGATAATGGTTTGGGGCTATTCTCTCCCAAAGAACTGGAGAGAAGGGTCTGCTACATCCTTGTGCTTTCTTTTCCCGTAGACTAACCTCAGCAGAGAAGAATTACGACGTGGGAGACAAGGAATTGCTGGCTATTATTGCGGCTTTCAAAGAATGGAGGCATCATCTGCAAGGAGCTTCACAACAGATCATAGTGCTAACTGACCATCGCAATTTAGAGTTCCTTAGATCCGCTAGATGTCTTTCTCCTCGTCAGGCTCGTTGGAACTTATTTTTAAATCAATTTAACTTTATCTCGTACCATCCAGGTTCTCGTAATGGGAAGGCTGATACTTTATCCCGAATGCTTGCTGCGGATTCCGTACCTGGAGCTCCATCCAAGACCATTCTATCTGATGCCAATTTCATCAGAGTTATCCACGATCAGGACGTGGAAGGAGTGCAGGAGGCCTATGACGGTGATGTATTTCTGGCCAACCCACCTGTGGATATTAATCTTGTCTTTAACGGTGGCATGTGGTTCAGAGATCGACGTATCTACGTCCCTGAGGTCGTCCGTCTGCAGATCCTCAAGTTGGTACATGACTCCAAGTTGGCTGGTCACAGGGGGGTACAGAAGACACAAGAGTTCCTGAGCCGATTCTTCTGGTGGCCAACTTGCCTGAAGGATACCAAGGACTATGTTCTCTCTTGCGAGGTATGTGCCAGTTACAAGACTCCTCATGTGGCCCCTACGGGCCTTCTACAACCATTACCTGTTCCGTCCCACCCTTGGGGGTCTATATCAATGGACTTTATTGTGGAGCTGCCTACATCGGGGGGGCATGAATACAATCATGGTGGTAGTTGATCGCCTGACTAAAGCTGCCCATTTTGTTCCATGCAGCGGCCTCCCCTCAGCTAAAGATACAGTGAACTTGGTTATACAGAATGTCTTTCGGTTGCATGGGGTTCCGGATGAGATCATGTCTGACCGTGGAGTATAGTTCACTTCAAGATTCTGGAAGGGGTTTTGCTCTGCACTCAATATTAATGTCTGTCTCTCTCCCGCTTACCATCCCCAGACAAATGGTCAGACTGAGCGTACCAACCAGATGCTGGAACAATATCTAAGATGCTATGTCAGCCATCTCCAGGATGATTGGTTGGACTTGCTGCCGTTAGCCGAATTTTCATATAATAATTCTCAGAGCGCCTCCACTAAATTTACACCTTTCTTTGCCAATCTGGGTTATCATCCGTGTATTTTACCTAGGTCTCCAATTAATTCTCCGGTTCCGGCAGTGGAGGAAAGGCTGACTGCGATGAGACAAAATCTGGAGGTTCTGAAGGAATCCCTGACCACAGCTCAAGAACGTTATAAGAGATCAGCTGATAGATTCCGCAAACCTGCACCCATGTTCAAGGTAGGAGATTCTGTGTGGTTAGCAACTAAGAATCTGAAGTTAAATGTTCCTTCACAAAAACTTGGACAGAAATTCATTGGCCCTTTCAAGATCAACGGTATTGTGAGCTCTGTGGCCTACGTATCTCCTAATACCTTCCAGGGACGTGTTGTGCCACCTCCGCAGCCTGTGGTGATTGATGGGCAAGAACAATTTGTGGTGGAGGAAATTATTGATTCCAGGATTCGCAGGAATCGGCTCCAATATCTGATAAGATGGCAGGGATATCCCCCTGAGGAAGACTCTTGGGAACCTGTGGAAAACATCATTGCCCAACAGAAGATTTCTCGTTTTCATCAGAGATTCACTGAGAAACCAGGTCCAGGATCGTCCTGAGGCCGCTTGTAAGGAGGGAGTAATGTCAGGACTCTGAACATTTTTTACCTTTTGTGCATTACTGCCCTTTTCCAAGATAGCGTCTTTGGTCTTATGTGCACTGTGTCTTCCTGCTATAAAACTCCACCCCCATACCTCCCAACTTTAGGGGAAGGGAAAGAGGGACAAAGTTAGCGGCGCGCGTAGCGCGTCGCGGCAAATTTTAGGCCACACCCATTTCACAACTAGCCACGCCCCAACCACACCCATTTAGCACTTCTGATCACAATGTTTCGTTAACAATAATTATGAACAAAAAAATATGGCCACACACGACGCTCCATACTGTACAATGGCCATTGGCCACATTATGCTCCATACTGTATAATGGCCCCACATGATGCTGCGTACAGTATACTTGCCCCACGTGATGGTCCATACAGTATAATGGCGCCACATGATGCTTTGTACAGTATAATGGCCCCACACGATGCTGGGTATAGTATAATGGCCACACAATGCTGGGTACAGTATAATGGCCCCACACAATGCTGGGTGCAGTATAATGGCCACACATGGTTACCCCACCCCCATCATTGCCTTCTCCATCAGTACACACAAACACCTTTCACCGCGCTCCCTCGCAGCAGCCGGCAGCTTCCACTCCCACGGCGCTGAATGGTGTCATCCAGCTGCGCCGCTGACTGCTGTATCCAGCATTACAGCTCAGTCCCCATAGAATGTAATACAGCACAGCCCCATAGAATATAATGCTGCACAGCCCCCATAGAATGTAACGCAGGCAGGTGGCAGCCCCCATAGAATGTAACGCAGGCAGGTGGCAGCCCCCATAGAATGTAACGCAGGCAGGTGGCAGCCCCCATAGAATATAAGGGGTGCTGCACCAGGTTGGTGGAGAATCCGATGGATGGGTACCAGGGGGAGAGTGGGAGCGGGGTGCGCGCACCATGGGGAGACAAAGTTTAGTTTGTCAGTCCTCCTATGCTGTCAGAGTCTCTGCTGTAACCGCAGCAGGGCAGCGCTGCATGGAGAGGGGGAGAGACACATACATTCACTTACAGTCTGGAGATCCGCTCGCTGCTCCCGCGGTCACACAGACACGGAGTGTCTCACAACTCTGCCCCCGTGCCAGAAACCAGTCCGGGTGCTGCCGCTCTGTCCTCAGAGTCCGCCCACGTCTATAGTTGAGGAGGAAGCCGGAGGCGGGCGGTGAGGCAACTCAAGGGGGCGTGGCTACAACGCAGTCCCAGGGAACGGAACGAACAGCGGGTACTAATCGGGCTCTCTCTACGTCCCGGAAGTGAGCGGGGCTTCACCGGCGGCCGCAAATTCGGGATTTTAAATGCCCGAAGCGGGACAGCGGGACCCCGGTGCCAAAGCGGGACTGTCACGCTGAAATCGGGACGGTTGGGAGGTATGCACCCCAACCTTCAGTCTGTGCTAGAGTATTCTGCCTTGCATCCAGCTCCTGACCTCTGATTACTCCCTGGCTATATACCTGCTTCATCTGTGAACCTGCGTGGTGGTCCTGCTACTCTGCTCTGAGTTCCTGCTGCATAATAATAATAACCGTGGGCAGCACGGTGGCGCAGTGGTTAGCACAGCGGTCTTGCAGCGCTGGAGTCCTGGGTTCTAATACCACTCAGGACAACATCTGCAAAGAGTTTGTATGTTCTCTCCGTGTTTGCGTGGGTTTCCTCCAGGCACTCCGGTTTCCTCCCACATTCCAAAGACATACTGATAGGGAATTTAGATTGTGAGCCCCATCGGGGACAGTGATGATAATGTGTGCAAACTGTAAAGCGCTGCGGAATATGTTAGCACTATATAAAAATAAAGATTATTATTATTATATTATTACAGGGTGAGAAAGAAGTCATAGCAAAAGGAGTGGATACCAGAAGGAGTTCTGCCCTGCACAGGCTGCCACCTTCTGAGGCGCAGGATCCCGGTAGCCAGAACACCGAGGGAGCAACAGTCCTTTATGCCTTGCTCCAGAGACCGGCAGGACAGCTAATTGCAAGTTACTGATCCGCACCCAAAAGAGGCTGGGGCATGATAAAGTCCCTGTAAAAAGCCTCAAGCCACCGGTCATACAGGTTGTCCTATCCATCTGGGGGACAGAGAGAGAGACATAACATCTACAACATCTGTGAGGACCTTATGAGGGGCTCAGCAATAAGGTACTACAATACCCAGGCGCTAGAGGAAAGCTACTGATTTCCACCTGGATAAGGGGACTCTGGACTTGCCTCCAAACTGGCCGGACTCTGCCTGCCCTGTGATCTGTGCTCTGGACTGTGGATGCTGAAGTCTTCAGTAAAAAGGTAAAGAGACTGCAACCTTGTGTCCTCGTTCTTCACTGCGCCTCTCACCATCCACCATCTACACACTGGGAAGCCCTGGGGATATACTTCACCTGTGGGAAGGTATACCATCTAGCTGACATAACATCACCCCAGCGGACCCCTTAAAGCAGCGTCGGTCACCATGACCGAATACCACAGGTGGCGTCACGAACATATCCCTTTAAAGACCTTTACCCCTTTACAACGGACCTCCCGAGGGCCATGGACCGGGTCAGCCACCGTGACATCCCCCTTGAGAACCAAAGGATCCGGTACCGAGGACCCCGCTGCCCTTGGGGGTCGATCCACTAGATGTACAAATAACCCCAAGAAGGTTAACTAAAATGGGCACCTGTGCTGACTTTTGTGTAAAGAATGTGCACTTCAGGTGGAGTAAACTTGGTGCTACTTGGGCAAAACACTTGTCAACCGATCATTTGAGAGCCAGAATATCTGCTCTTTATGTTAAAAATGGCATCGGTGTTTGAGTAAGTGCACAATTGTACTCTAAATTACTTATCATCTTTTCTTCATCCGAGTCATAATAATGAATAAAGATAACTGTGTTTAATAAACATGCAGCATTTACATTCCTTGTCTTAGTTACTCAAGGCCATTTATGGAAAAACTTTGTGAGCCTGCCTGACAGGACAGTGCCCAGCAACCAATATACTTATTATTGTAATAACAGGTTCTTCCTACTTAAATTTTGCTAGTAAGATCTTATGCAAAAGGTTATATTTACTATCCTTATAATGTGGATTTAAATTCATGACCTGTAAAATCTATAGGTCCTTCTGTAAGATCCTGGGATTTTACATGTAACCTTGCATGCTGCAATACTCCAGTTATTGCTTCTTTTCTTATGACTTCATGTTCAGGATTTGCTGCAGTTTTGGTGCTGTGTATTTATGCACCAAAGAAGGAAAACTCATTCCCAAACGCGGGTTAAAAAATACATTTTTATTAATACACAATATCAAAAATACATAATCATGTTCAAAATAATATAATAACAATGTACCATAGGGGGAGCATACAGGGACAGAGATACAAGTGGGACACCTGGAAATAGCAGAGCAGCATGCAGACAACAACCTGAAAAAATAGACTGCTATCAAAGGGGTATATTGTGTAAAAGTTTTTTTCTTTTAATATATAATATATCAAATAAATGCTATTAAACCTAAAGTGCTAGTGCAAAATATTTATATAAATATATGTATATATATATATATATATATATATATATATATATATATATATATACTGCATATATGTGTAACAAAAAAATAAATTTAAATATACAAGACTCTCACAGCATATCCCTTTGCAATGGCAGAAACAAAGATATATATAAAGTGCAATGTCACATGTTCCAGACCAAAGGTCCTGTGGATGTTGTCAAAACATGAATAATACAAGACAGCAAGTCAAAATAAGCACTGCATATTTACCTCTTGAGTATAGGTATCCAGGTGTGGTGGACACCACCGGATCACAGGTCAGATGGCGCCCACAGTGCCTCCATCTGCCCCATTATAGAGAATCTTCTATCTGGGATTGTGTCTGAATCACATTTTTCAGAGATTTACATGGAAATCCCGGTGTAAGTGCTCAGCGCAGAGCACAGGATAAATGTGAGCTGAGCCTTACTGCAATCTTTGGGAGGCAAAATGAACTAATCAACAGCAGGTGAAGAATTGGTTTTATTTATTTTATTTTATTTATTCATTCCTTGTGCGGTAAAAGTGATTAGACAACTTTATTCTTTGGGTCGATGCGATTACAGCAATACCAGATTTATATCTGGTTTTTATGTTTGGCTGCTGTCACACACTAAAAGACGACATATTTTGAAAGCATTAATCTTTCCATATGTTGTCTGACAGAGTCATGTGATGGTTTTTTTTTTGCAGGACAAGTTGATGTTTTTATTATCATTTTTGGGCACATAACATTTTTTGATCGTTTTCTATTCAATTTTTGGGAAACAAAATAAACAAAAACCACCAATTTAGGAATTATTATTATTGTTTTTTTTTAATACCATTCCACGTGTAGAAAAATTCAAAAGGCAACTTTATTCTTCGAGTCAGTACGATTATGGCGATACCACATGTCATTTTTTAATGTTTTGGAGCTATTGCACAATAAAAAATGTCATTGAAAAAATATGTAGTATTTTCATTGCTGTATTCTAAAAGCTATAACTTTTTTAGTTTTCTGCTGATTGAGCTGTATTGTGTCTTGTTTTCCTGTGGGACAAGATGTCGCTTTCAGCAATACCATTTTTATTTACACTTGTCTTTTTGATTGCATCTGTTATTCCACTTTTTTTCCATGCAGTGCCAGTTTAAAGTCATGACACATAGCACATCATGGTGCAGGAACTGAAACCCCCATGACATGTTATGTCCATCAGTGATCGTTAAAGGATTAAAGAACAGGAATCTACCAAAGTCTGGTTTTCACAACACATTTGAGCAAGTGTATGGCATAATCAAAATGACCTCAGAAGGGAAGTTGTTGATGTTTGTCAGACTGGAACTACAAGTCTGAAGTCACTCTATGTGACTGCAGACTTGTGAATCCTCACATTGCATGCATTGCGTGCTGTGAGGATTCTCTAGTGTCAGGATCGAAACTGGTGGTCATGTGCCCCCAAGTATATGATATGCATACTCCCGGCCACAATCAGATGAACGCGGCCTTGCTCAATGCAAATGTATTGAGCGAGGCCGGAAACAGTCCAGTCGGAATGTGGCCAGGAGTATGCATATTGCCTATCACTGATTTGTATTGTTTAAGATTATTGTACTTGTTTTCATTTTGTATGTCCTTTTCACATATAAAGCGCCATGGAATAAATGGTGTTATAATAATATATAATAATAATATGCATGATGATGATCTGACATGCTGCTTTGATGAATTCTGATGATCAGAAATATCTAGTTTCTGAATTAATCTTTTTGTGAGTTTTTTTCACTCTAAAATTATCATAAAATATCCAGAGAAACTTTTTCTTCTGATGTTTAAATGTCTATATTGAAAGACGATATTCTGACTGCATTACTGTTCCTCATCAACTGACCATGTTTTTTCATGAAATCCTGTTTTTTCTTTGATAAAGTCCTAAAATCAGCAAAAGCATTTACTGTGCTTTGTGTATAATTAATGTCTCTCTGAAATATATGGAAAATCCAATAAATGTATCACTGGAGACAGAGAAAGAACATGTCAATATTTCAGAACAGCCATATGTGAGCCTAACATCTCCGGTCAAAAGTACGACTTGAAGTTAATCTCCGGACATCACAAAATGTCGCACTGATTAAATATAAGCAATAATTTGATCATTTTTAGCGCCAACAGATTCCACACTTTAGAATACTGTGCAAAAGTTTTAGGCAGGTGTGGAAAAATGCTGCAAAATAAGAAGGCTTAAAAAAAATGAAGCATGAATGAACAAAGGAGGAATCTAAATCAGATCACCCTTTGCCATGAAAACACCATCAATTCTTCAAGTAGCTTGCACGCAGTGTCTGAAGGAACTCTGCAGGAAGGTTGTTCCAAACATCTTGGACAACTAACCCCAGATCTTCTGTGTATGAGGCTTGTGCAAATCCTTCTGTCTCTTCATGTAATCCTAGACAGACTCAATGATGGTAAGATTAGGGATCTGTGGCGGCCATATCATCACTTCCAGGACTCCTTGTTCTTCTTTACGCTGAAGATAATTCTTAATGACCTTGGCTGTTTGTTTGGGGTCGTTGTCTTGCTACAGAATAAATCTGGATGCCTCACTGATGGTATTGCATGATGAATACGTATCTACTTGCATTTGTCTTTATGAGAAAAAATATCTGAAACATCAGAATTGCTGTTTTTGCTTGCCACGAATCTCACCAACAAATGCAAAAATCAAGCCTGCACAAAGCTTTATTACCAGAAAAATAAAAAAGATAGTTGTCTCAGATAAATAATGACAATTTTTTTTAGGATTTATCAAAATGCTAATATTTTTTTACCCACTAAGATAATTAAAAAAAGCTATATAATTTTGGCATTGCCAAATTGATGCTAACCAGACGTAAACTGAACGCCATAAAAATAAACCTGAATAAACAATGGCGGAATTGCATTTTTTTCTCTATATCGTTCTCCAATTGTTTTTACATTTTTCCGTTTTTTTTTTTCAACAGATTACATGGAAAATTAAAGCTGTCGTTCAAAACTTCAAAAAAATAAACAAAACAACAGTCATACAGCTATGGCAATGGAAAAATTAAAACGTTATAAATCTTGAAAGAAGGGGAAGAAAGAAACAAAGTGAAAAAAAGAAAAATCACATGGTGTAATAATTATAGGGGATAACTCAGGAGACTCTTTGCGTGGAACAAGACAACTACAGGACACAGTTTTATAAGTGGTAAAATCTATATTATCACATGGTGATTCAAACAGGTGCAGAGAGAAACTCAAGTCCACAACACTTGGTGTAAATATTAAACGCAGCTCATCAGTCTATAGGAAACTTCAGAGGAAAATGCAATCACGCAGAAAGTCTATGAAGCACAGTTATTCTTGAGGATACTTGACACGAATAAATCCTTGTCTTAGTCCAAACACAGATAGATAAGCTTATAAGGCAGTTCAAATAATACCTTAGCTGAACCAGGGAGGCCTGGTTAATAGTCTCAGGTTTTTGCAGAGCAGTAAATGCTTACATGTCCAGCAAATGCAGATGGAAGTAAATACGAGCAGCAGATGAAGGAGGATTACTGGAAACTTGTGTATGCAGCAGAAACTCAGAGCAGAGAAGCAGGATCACCACACAGGTTCACAGGAGCAGGTATATAGCCAGGGAGTAATCAGAGGTCAGGAGCTGGATGCAAGGCAGAATACTCTAGCACGTACTGAAGGCTGGGGTGGAGTTTTATAGCAGGAAGACACAGTGCGCATGAGACCAAAGACGCCATCTTGGAAAAGGGCAGTAATGCACAAAAAGGTAAAAAAATGTTCAGAGTCCTGACACATGGTCCTTGACAGGTTAAGGTGCACTTAAAGGGAATCTGTCACCTATCTGTCTGGCTATGAAAAGCGATTACAAGTTGTGGAACTTGCAAAAGGGGGTGCTACTATGTACTAACCATGCAGGGTGCCCAAACTTTTGCATTGTCCCATTTTCCTTTTGGTAATTTTTAAAATGTAAAAAATGACTATATATATTTTTGGCCTAAAATACAAACCAAATGTGTAATCTTTACTTTTAGGCCTTTTAGAGATCATTTCATCTTCAACTAGCTTAACTGTTCACAATAACAGTAATTTTGACCAGGGGTGTCAAAACTTTTACATGCCACTATAATGTGGTTGTCCGGGAGTAAAATATTGATCTCCTTAAAGGGGTTGTGTTGTGAATTCCGCTTTTGGGCTCCCTCCGGTGGATTTAAGTGGAACTGCTGCTCCTTGGATTTAGCAGTCAGCAGCTGCTTCCACTGATCGTCTATTCTGGCTCGGCTATTTATCCTGGCTCTATCCTTCAGCCTGTGCCAGTTGTCAATGGTTCCTGCTTGGATTCACATCTCTCTTGCATTTCCCTGATATTCTGACCAGTTCAGCAAAGATAAGTCCTTGCTTTGTTCTTTTGCTTTCCACTTGTTGTGGACTTAATCGTTCAGCACATTCTATGTTTTTTCTAGTCCAGCTTGTCAGTATGAATTTATTCAGTTAAGCTGGAAGCTCTGGGAAGCAGATTTACCCTCCGCACCTTTAGTCAGGTGTGGAGATTTTTGTAAACTCTGTGGTGGATTTTTCTAGTTTTTAATACTGACCGCACAGTATTCTGTCCTGTTCTATCTATCTAGCTAGATTGGCCTCCTTTGCTACATCCTAGTTTCATTCTGTGTATGTCATTTCCCTCTCTACTCACAGTCAATATTTGTGGGGGGCTGTCTGTCCTTTGGGAATTTTCTCTGAGGCAAGATAGCTTTCCTGTTTCTATCTTTAGGGGTAGTTAGTCCTCCGGCTGTGATGAGGTGTCTAGGGAGTGACAGGAACATCCCACGGCTACTTCTAGTGTTGTGTTGAGTTCAGGAACTGCGGTCAGTACAGGTACCACCTCCTCCAGAGCACGTCCCATGTTGCTCCTAAACAACCAGATCATAACAGGGTTGTACAGGCTTGGATAAAAAGTCTGCAGTCACTTAATGGTACTGAAGACTACCGAATCGTGACAGCATGCGGTGTGCACTGCCCCGATTCCCACGGTATTCCCTGTGCTAGTCGGCAGTCACTTGACCTCACGTATGTGATTTGCACACATATGGCTTCTCTCAATAGAAGTGAATTGTGAGAAACCAGTGGAGACTAATCGGCACATGACTGCAAGCATGAAAATCTCATACAAGAAGTCAAGTGGCTGACGACTAGCACAGGGAATACCGGGGAATCGTGACATTGTGCACATGGCGTTGGCATCCATTCCTTGCTAAATGACAGAAGTCAAAATACTATGAAGGGTTTGAAACTAATAGGCTAAGCAGTTAAGCTTTATGCCCTACATGAAAAACAAAGAAAATAAATTACAGCGCATTCTGATGAGTCCCCTTTAACTGCACCAATTTCAGCATGAAGAAATCGGTCAATTTAATATATTCTGGCAAAGATATTTGAACAAATTATCTAGGAGACATATCCTCTAATCAAAGAAGTGTCTGGGCATAAAAATGTGCGGCCGATCTGAAAGCTTAGCGTTCTGTTTGAAGATAAATATTAATATTTCAGGTGGATATATCACATAACTATTGATTACAACCTGAAGGGAAAGTGAGCCAGCACAAAATGCCAATATGCAAATAGTCTGTGAGTGATTGTGGATCTTCTGTTATTTGGTTTGAGCTCCAAAGGGATAAGTTATTTCAGTGATTGGACTTCTCGTTCGCCCTTGGGCAGCATTCAGGGTCAGAGAAGCTTCATCTCAGCCTCTGTCAGGCATACAATGTGTTCTATGGGATGGCTATGGGCACGTAAGACCATCCTGACCTTCCAGGATTGCACGCTACAATGAAAGCACAATGTCTAAAGAAACCTATTTCCTCCTTTCAATCCTAAACTCACCGAATATAAATCACCCACAGAGCGTCGCAGACACAGCCAACATCTTTAATAACACAAGGGAAGGTTTTTTTCCATCTTAACAAGTACATTGTGACATCTCATTGATTTGCCCTAATAGAAGATCAAGTATCAAAGGCATAAAGGAAACCGGAGGTATAAAGTGACAAATAGTGGGTGGAAATCACACCATCTCTTTCAGCTATATTCTTCATTTCTACTCTTTATTGTATATTTGGTATGGTGCACATGAGACAACTAGGTCAGACGTGACATTTCTGAGGAAGGCGAAGTCCCGTCATCAGCTTCTCTCTATCATGGTCTATCTGGAGACCATCGTCTTGTCCATCTCCTATATAATATTGTATATGCTGCCTTGTGAAAGAGAGAAGTAGCGTAACCTGCAGCCAATCAGATGTCTGAAAATTAGGCGACATTATATTGACCGGTGATTAAATTACCAAGGGTAGCTCCACAACGCATCCTTTCAGGACAACCCCCTCTGTATCACAGCTCGGCAGACAATGTGCGGATCATCAGGGATATGGTTCTAGTCAATGGAAAAGGCATTTTGCATGCTCACATTTATGTTTGTATGTTCTGGCAGATGAACCAAAAATATTACATTGTGCCAACTTAAAGGGGTTGTCCACTACTGGATAACCACACCTGAAGCCCTATTTTTCCCTTCAGCATAAGGCCGGCCTCACACTCAGCGTATCAAAATATGGTCCATATTTTATGGCCGTAATACGCAGAAAAGTCCCCAAAATAGTGATCCGTATGTCATCCGTAGGCAGGGTGTGTCAGCTTATTTTGCGCATGTCATCCTCCGTATGTAATCCGTATGGCATCCGTACTGCGATATTTTCTCGCAGGCTTGCAAAACCGACATCTAATGGATGTGCTCAAATTTTCGTTAACACATATATACAGTATATATATATATATATATATATATATATGTCATTGAGACACACATATATATATATATATTCTGTATTTATATTTAATTCAGCGCGATGTATGTGAAAAGCCGGTAATTCAATTGCCGGCTTTTCATTTCTCCTTCCCAAACCCGACATGATATGAGACATGGTTTACATACAGTAAACCATCTCATATCCCTTTTTTTTTGCATATTCCAGACTACTGTTAGTAGTGTGTATGTGCAAAATTTGGCCGCTGTAGCTGCTAAAATAAAGGGTTAAATGGCGGAAAAAATTGGCGTGGGCTCCCGCGCAATTTTCTCCGCCAGAGTGGTAAAGCCAGTGACTGAGGGCAGATATTAATAGCCTAGAGAGGGTCCATGGTTATTGGCCCCCCTGGCTACAAACATCTGCCCCCAGCCACCCCAGAAAAGGCACATATGGAAGATGCGCCTATTCTGGCACTTGGCCACTCTCTTCCCATTCCCGTGTAGCGGTGGGATATGGGGTAATGAAGGGTTAATGTCACCTTGCTATTGTAAGGTGACATTAAGCCAGATTAATAATGGAGAGGCGTCAATTATGACACCTATCCATTATTAATCCAACAGTACGAAATGGTTAATAAAACACACACACATAATTACAAAGTCCTTTAATGAAATAAAGACACAGGTTGTTGTAATATTTTATTATTCTCTTAATCCACCAGAAGACCCTCGTTCTGTAACAAAGGAAAAATAAAAAATCAACAATATCTCATACCTTCCGATGAGCAGTCACGTCCCACGAAGTAAATCCATCTGAAGGGGTTAAATCATTTTACAGCCAGGAGCTGTGCTAAAGCACTCGCTCCTGCCTGTAAACCCCGGGTACTGAATGGAAAGCAGAGTGATCTGTACTTACATTGAGTTGCGGTGAGGCGCCCTCTCCTGGATGAACTCATATGAACTCGAGCGTGAGAACTTTTCCAAGGCTCCAGCTCATGAGGACATCCAGCAGAAGGCGCCTCACCGCGACTCAATGTAAGTACAGATCACTCTGCTTTCCATTCAGTACCCGGGGTTTTACAGGCAGGAGCACAGCTGCATTAGCACAGCTCCTGGCTGTAAAATGATTTAACCCCTTCAGATGGATTTACTTCGTGGGACATAACGACGGAAGGTATGGAATATTGATGTTTGTTTTGTTAACTTTGTTTCAGGATGATGGTCTTCAGGTGGATTAAGAGTCTAATAAAATATTACAACACCCTGTGTCTTTATTTCATTTAAATACTTTGTAATTATGTGTGTGTGTTTTATTAACCATTTAGTACTATTGGATTAATAATGGAAAGGTGTCATAATTGACACCTCTCCATTATTAAACTGGCTTAATGTCACCTTACAATAGCAAGGTGACATTAACCCTTCATTACCCCATATCCCACCGCTACACGGGAGTGGGAAGAGAGTGGCCAAGTGCCAGAATAGGCGCATCTTCCATATGTGCCTTTTCTGGGGTGGCTGGGGGCAGATGTTTGTAGCCAGGGGGCCAATAACCATGGACCCTCTCTAGGCTATTAATATCTGCCCTCAGTCACTGGCTTTACCACTCTGGCGGAGAAAATTGCGCGGGAGCCCACGCCAATTTTTTCCGCGATTTAACCCTTTATTTTACAAGCTACAGCGCCCAAATTTTGCACATACACACTACTAACATTAGTAGTGTGGAATATGCAAAAAAAAAGGGATATGAGATGGTTTACTGTATGTAAACCATGTCTCATATCATGTCGGGTTTGTGAAGGAGAAATGAAAAGCCGGCAATTGAATTACCGGCTTTTCACTAACACCGCTGCGTATTTCTCGCAAGTCACACTGCTGGTCCGTGTGGAATCCGTATTTTTCTTGCCCCCATAGACTTTCATTGGCGATTTTTTTGCGCAATATGGTGACAAACGCAGCATGCTGCGATTTTCTACGGCCGTACAAGACCGTATAATACGGATCAGTAAAATACGGCTGATAGGAGCTGGGACATAGGGAATCATTGGGCCGTGTGTTATGCGTATTTTACGGGTGTATTTTCTGCGCTCATATGTCCGTAAAATTCGCCAGTGTGAGGCCGGCCTAAGGCTGGGATCACACATGCGAGAAATGCGGCCGAGTCTCGCATATTAATACCCGGCCCTGCCGCCGGCACTCAGGAGCGGAGCGTGCGGCTCCATATATTGCTATGCGGCCACACGCTCCGGAGTGCAGGCGGCAGGGCCGGGTATTAACATGCGAGACTCGTCCGTGTTTCTCGCATGCGTGATCCCGGCCTTACACCTATACTCACTTCCAGTATCGCTCCAGCAGTGTCGTCACTGTCTCTCCCGGGGATTGCGTGACATTGTTATGTCATGCGATCCCTGCGGCCAATCAACGCTGGCTTCACTCTCTTCTCCTATGGACGAATCAAGACATTCAGAGGAAGTGGTACAGCAGCTGTGGTCATGAAATAGCTCTTGAAAAATAAGTTTGAGTCCCCGCGGCTGCATGTCTCGCAGGGATTGCCCTAGAAACAGGTAATCCCTGCATGTGTTAGGCTACTTTCACACATCCGTCACGCATAATCCGGGTGCGGGACAGATTGCTGGATCCGGCGCAATTAGTGTAAAAACTGATTGCGCTGGATCAGCTTTTCTTCCGGATCCGGGATAAAGATATAATATAAAAAAAATAATAAACAAAAATAAAAAATCGTGATATTCTCACCTTCCGGCAGCCCCAGCAGCCTTCCTACTCCTCGCGATGCTACAGGTCCCAGTAATGCATCGCGGCAATGACCTATGATGACATAGCGGTCTCGCGAGTCCACACGTCATCTGGGGTCATTGCCGCGATGCATTACTGGGACCGGGAGCATTGCAAGCATTGTGAAGAGCGGGAAGGCTGCGGGGGCTGCCGGAAGGTGAGAATATCATGATTTTTTATTTTTGTTTATTATTTTTTACATTATATCTTTTTACTATTGATGCAGCATAGGCAGCATCAATTGTAAAAAAAAAGAGAGAGAGAGAGAGAGAAGAGGGCATGCGCAGTTTCGAGGCCGGACTCCGGATATCGTCATGTTGCGCATCCAGCTCCCATATGCGTCCATTGTCAGAAAAGCCAGACGGCGCCATCAGGTTTTTCGCCGCAACAAAAAAAGTTCCTCTGGACGTTTTCTCCGGCCGCCGGGCCAAAAAACGAATGATACGTTGGGAGATCAGGCACAATCCGGCGCTAATACAACTCTATGAGAAAAAAACAGATCCAGCGGAAAAAAAAGATGTTTTTTTTTAAATTCGCCGGATTGTGCCTGATGCAAAAAACCTGATGTGTGAAAGTAGCCTTACGGCTGCAGGGACATGCAGTCACAGGGACTCGAGCATTGCGAAAATACTCGATTAGGACACGAGCATGCTCAGATAACACCTTATTCCAGTACGCTCGCTCATCACTACTGGGCGTCTTTTAAGCTTTTCCCGTTTACTTTATTGTAATGGTCTGGTCACTTCTTCTGTCTGAAGCGGTTCAGAAAAGCTCAAAAGTCTGAACGTGTGACCAGCGAGCGGATTTTCCATAGACATGCATGTGTTCATTCTAGTGAGTGTTTTCTGAGCGCTTCTCAAGTGTGTTTCCACACGGACCTGCCTGATAAAGCTGCGCACGTATTCTCAACACGTATTCACACGGATTTTTCTGCACCAAAGACCAGAGCGTTGGCAGTAAAGACGCTGTGCACAGAACTCGCAGCTTTTTTTTCCCCTATTCATTTGAATGGGTGAAAAACGCTGTAAAATGCTTAAAGGGAACCTGTCACCCCGTTTTTTCGGTATGAGATAAAAATACTGTTAAATAGGGCCTGAGCTGTGCATTACAATAGTGTAGTTTGTGGACCCCGATTCCCCACCTATGCTGCCGAAATACGTTACCAAAGTAGTCGTTTTCGCCTGTCAATCAGGCTGGTCAGGTCGGATGGGCGTGGTGTCTTCCCCCAGATCTTGCGTAGTTTTCCGTTGGTGGCGTAGTGGTGTGCGCATGTCCAAGGTCCCGAATCCTGCACAGGGGTGTGAAAATAGCAGCGATGTCCGTTATTCCATTGGTGGTCGGTGGGCGCGGCCATCTTGCTTTGGCCGCGCGTGCGCAGAAGCGGCGCTCTGCTGGCCGCGGCTTCAGGAAAATGGCCGCGGGCATCCGCGCGTGCGCAGATGGCTATCGCGGCGGCCATTTTCGTGAAGCAGAGTTCGCATCTCGGCTTCACGAAAATGGCCGCCGCGATAGCCATCTGCGCACGTGCGGATGCCCGCGGCCATTTTCCTGAAGCCGCGGCCAGCAGAGCGCCGCTTCTGCGCACGCGCGGCCAAAGCAAGATGGCCGCGCCCACCGACCACCAATGGAATAACGGACATCGCTGCTATTTTCACACCCCTGTGCAGGATTCGGGACCTTGGACATGCGCACACCACTACGCCACCAACGGAAAACTACGCAAGATCTGGGGGAAGACACCACGCCCATCCGACCTGACCAGCCTGATTGACAGGCGAAAACGACTACTTTGGTAACGTATTTCGGCAGCATAGGTGGGGAATCGGGGTCCACAAACTACACTATTGTAATGCACAGCTCAGGCCCTATTTAACAGTATTTTTATCTCATACCGAAAAAACGGGGTGACAGGTTCCCTTTAACTGACAGGCTGCTGACGTCATACAACACCGTGCAGCGCAAAAACTGCGAGGAAAGAAAATGGCGGCGTGTAATCGTCTCCACACAGAAAAAAAAACAGGTGGAGAAACAAATGGCTGAAGAAAAACCGCCCCTCAGTGGTGTTTATAGGGGAAGCCCACCAGTGCTGCAGTTTTGCAGACTTGTAATTATTGTTAATTCTGAGGCCAGAAAAAAAAACACTCCAAATGTATCTACCAAACTGATTGAAGCAGAAAAAAAGATGGATTTTTTTTGTATAAAAAAAACAAGAAAAATCTCCCTAAAAAAACTATAGAAAGCAAAAAAATAATCCCTGCAGAAAAAAAAATCTAAAATGACCCGTCAGTATCAGCAGGTCCTGCACCGTCCTCCCGCCTCAGCTGCAGGACAGATGTGCGGCGCTGCCTCCTGCTCCCTCACACCATCAGCCGGACACGCCCACCCGCCGGAGGACACGCCCCTCATTCCCCAATTCCCTCCCGACCGCATCACTTTCATTGTTTCCATGTCTGCGGTCGCCAAGGAATCGAGGTCCCTGTCTCCCTGAGGGGCGGGGCAGCGCGGGAGAGAAGGTTCCACACGTGGATGCGGCTCAACCAATCAACGTTCTCGTCGCCTCCTGGCTTTCTTGAAGTCCCTCTTCTTTGTGGGCGTGGTTTGGAGAGAGGAGGGAGCGCTGGATTGTAGTGGGGAGGGGACGCAACAGGAAGTGTGGAGCGAAGCTGCCGGAGCCGCCGCCGCGGTCGCTGCCTTATCTCATGTAAATATTGATGGGGACGGGAGTGCGGGTGACGCGGGCTGGGGAGGGAGAGCGGCCCGGGGGGCGGCGGCGGCGGCGGCAGCAGTGCGGGCCCGGTGTGTGCCCCGCCGGCTGCAGGGATGGCTGTGCGGAGATGCTGCATGTGTGTGATGAGCAGCCAGGTGTGAGCTGTGACAATGGCAGCATTGTATCCGCTGCACGGGACCCTCCTGCTGCTCTCTGCCCCGCTCCCCTCTGCTGCCCCCTGGCGCCTCTCGCCGGTAACTCACACTGATCGTTCTGGCCACACACATCGCGATGGGGATGACGTCCGATCGTGACAAAAGGGCAATGTCTGCGACCTGATGGCAATAAGGAAGAATGGTCTCAAGTTTGGGGGTTCTGTTGTGAGTGCTGCAATGACAAGTGGGGGCCGGTGTCCATTATTGTAAGGCGGAGGACCCTGATATTAGCACAAGGTCATTTATCCACTGTGGGGGGAGTACTTACTGCAGGGGAGGCACTCTGATCACTGGGAGCACCCCGATTTCCAGAGTGGACCCCCAGTGGTGATCGGGGGGCTCCAATGGTCGGCCCTCCTGTCAATATAACATTTCTCACCTGTCTGGTAAAGAAAAAAGGTCCCTGGACCAGTGGGCATGTCGGTGGTTCAGTGGGCACGTAGGTGGTTCAGTGGGCACGTCGGTGGCTTTTGGACCCTACTAACCTGCGCTTACTGCCGCCATCCCCCGGCGCCTCTAGGTGGCAGCATTGCTGGATCGGAACTGGCCAGGTCAGGAGCTAAAGGCGCTCGCCAACAATGCTGTGGCCGGGTCCAGAGCCGCTCTTACAAGCTCTATTGCAATCCGCTTGTAAGCACTGCACCAGGTTAGTGTCGGTGGTGGCCGGTAACCAACAGTAAATTGAAATTAGAAATGTATCCATTCTTGAAAGTAACTTGCACAGATGTTTCGTCTTTCCAATCTCGTAGAATTGTACCCATTTACAATGCTAACCCTTTATAGGGAATGTACAGTAGTGCTGGCTGACAACTGCTGCAGTAATAGGGGCCGTAGGGTTGTCGGCCAGCTTTAATATAAATGTTGTGGAGACTTTTTGTCTGCTTTGTACCTGCTGTCTCTCCCGCACCCGACCTCTGATGGTCAGTAGAATGAGGAGTTTTACTGCAGTCACTGATAGTGTCGCGGACCCCCACCCATCAGACGTTGGTGGTCACCGGTGATGGCACCTGCTTAGTTCACCCTTGTCAGCATTGCTTGTGAGTAGACTTATTATTTTTGTGCACTTTCCGTTTTCTTGATGCGTTCAGTGACCAGATCTATTCCCGTCTTGTAGGAACCTGCTGTCTGGTGATAATGAGTCATGGTGCTGGGTCATTGAGGAAGCATTGCCTCGGATCTCTTCTCTTCATGGGATGGGGGTTATTAGTGCCTTAAAGGAAACTAAAGAGGCTGAGCAGTTTTGGTAATTACCTGTCCCCTGCCTGTGGTATGTGTTGGAAAAAAAATAAACTGCGCTGTACCCACCCTCCCCAAGTCCAGCGCCAAGTCTCCCTGCCGCAGCTCCTGATGTCTGCAGCCTATAGCTGAGCTCTGCACCTCTGCCCTGGTCTACAGCATGAACCAGAGCTTCTGAGCTAATGTGAAAGTAGCCTAATGTTTTTTGGTGCGTCGTGTCCAGCATTTCCAACCGCGCATGCGCTGCCGGAACTCTGCCCCCTCCTCCCCACACCTCACAATGGGGCAGCGGATGCGTGGAAAAACAGCATCCGCTGCCCCCGTTGTGCGGCGCTTCCACAGTATGCGTCGGTGTGCTGCAACGTCGCAGTGCACGACGCTAATGTGAAAGTAGCCTAGTAGAAACATATGCACCACTTCTGTATTTATCACCCACTCCTGGTTTTGCCTTACAAATACTGATGTAAAATACTGACCAAATACTGCTAGTGTGAACATGGCCTTAAAAATGAACTGTCAGTGCGATTTTGCAATGTAAAGTAAAGACATGTCTGTAATACTGATTACAGTGATACCTTTGGTGAAGATATCCATGTTGTGTTTATGAAGATTTCTTGTAATGAGATTTTTCGGTGCGTCTTCTCCCCCTCTCCCGATCCCTCCAGTGTTTGATTGACAGGTTACCGCTTTTTCAGTGATCTTTTTTTTTTTATTTGCTGTGTTTTGTGCCAAATACATAAAAATGGTGCACCCCGTTCATAAATTTTGTGCAAAGTCAAAAACAGTCCTTCGTTTTGTCTCTGACCTTCTTTTGTGGTCTTCTGGCACAAAAAGTTACACGTCTTGGCAAAATGGTGCAAAAATTGTTCCAAAATACCTGTCAAACTTACATAAAAATCACTCCGGTAAGGGGGGGAGTGGACTGGAGTATTATTTGCAATGTCGCAAATGATAAATCAGGATAAAACATTGGGAGACCTTAAACTGTAAAAAAAAAAAATAGCGGTGAGCACATATAACATGGACCTGAAAGAGAGGCGCAAATCGAAAGATGAGTATGATGCAAACAAAAAGGCACAAAATGCCAAAAACTGCACAAAAAATGGGCACAAACTCAGTAATAAAGCTAATTATTTAGTACATATCTGATTACAGTTTGGATTATATCCACCTTTCACAATCCGGCTGCAATAAAGTCCATATTTTTCAATAATGTGTCCCATAAAGTAGTGATCCATCCCCTCGTCAACTTTCCAAATCTGATTGCACAGAGATGTGCCCAGAGGGAAAAGTAGATTTGTGAAAAACCTGCATGCTGTGTAATTTACTGGATTAGAGGGGGACTCTGCTGGTGGTCACTGGTCAGTCCAGGAGGTGATCTACTCCCAACATGGACATCTGATCGAATATTGCGTTGGCTGACAACATAGTGCATCAAGGCATTGGTTTATTGAGAAGGAAGTGGCAAGGATCTCCTCTCTGGAATGTCTCATTAAGGCCCCGTCTCACTTAGCGACGCTAAAGCGATCCCGACAACGATACGACCTGTCAGGGATCGTTGCTGCGTCGCTATGTGGTCGCTGGTGAGATGTCAAACAGTGAGATCTTACTAACGATCGCAGCTGCGATCTCACTGTTTGACATCTCACCAGCGACCTGTAGCGACCTGTACAACGATCTCACATGGGAGCTATTATGACGATTCAGTGTCTGAGTCGTCAACGAGGTCGTTGGTAAGGTGTCAAACACAGCGATGTGTGCTACCCAGCGGGACCTCAACGATCAAAAAAAGGTCCAGGCCATTCCGACACGACCAGCGATCTCACAGCAGGGGCCTGGTCGCTGCTACGTGTCACACAAAGCGAGATCGCTACTGAGGTCGCTGTTGCGTCACGAAACTTGTGACTCAGCAGCGATCTCGCTAGCGATCTCGCTTAGTGAGACGGGGGCTTTAGTAATGCCTTGTAGTTGATGGCAGAGATGACGGGAGGACAAGGTTCTTACTAATTTGCTTCACTCTGAGTGCTTTAAAGAGGATCTGTCACCAGATTTCACAGTACGACCTGCTTCTTAAAGGGGCCGTTTTATTCCCAATCTCCAGGAGCGCACCGCTCCTCTGCCTCATGGACACCTGCTTGTTTTCCTGATGATTGACCATTTGGGGCCGGCAGCATGGTTAAGCCCCCCTAGCCTGAAATGGGTCTTGCCGCTGCAGCACGGGAGGAGAGCGGGAGCACGGATGCTGCCTGTATGGCAGACTCGGTGCCCAGGAACCTGGCCACCTCTCAGGTGGCTGATGACCTTGGCGATGAACTGAATTAAAAATGCATTATGCAATGTAACCTAAAGACAAATGCCCTTTAAAATACTGTCAGCCATGTTCCCTTTGTAAAGACTATAAAAAATGACCATTGAATAAAAAAAACCCCATATATTTCGTACCATATGGACGATTAGAAAAGAAGCTAAATACTCAGAGGAGCAGCGGCAATTAAAAAACAAAAAAACAAAGCATACACTGTCCACTTTTATGACCTGGTGACAGATCCCCTTTAAAATGAGCGTTCTAGGAGTCCACCTCTAGCTGGACGTGGTTCCTAAAAAGGGAAGGCGCAAGAGCTGATCATATATTACTGTTAGATTACAGCAAATGACTGCCAGGTAAAAGTGGACTTTATTATACTCGCTTATATAGCACCATTAATTTCTACAGACATCGCTGTCCCCATTGGGGCTCACAATCGAAATTCCCGATCAGTATGTCTTTGGAGTGTGGGAGGAAACTAAATAAGCCCACGTAAAAAAGGGGAGAACATACAAACTCTTGGCAGATGTTGTCCTTGGTGGGATTTGAACCCAGGCCCCCAGTGCTGCTAACCACTGAGCCACCCAACTAAGGCTTGTGGGGTACATTCACGCTTGGCATTTTTCCGTCGGTAATGTACACACTGGATTTTTTTTATTCCCCACGGATTTTAAGAAATCCTGCGTTTTTTGCGCCATGTCCATTTTTGCAGCGTTATTCAGCCGCTGAAATGAAAAGGTGAAAAACGCAAGTAAAAAAAGCATGCAATGTTTTTTTCGGACACCAATATGGGTTTTGGTGCAGAAAAAAAAAAATGCTGCAAAAACGCATTATGTGAACCTGGCCCAATAGTGGCCTTCTAGCTACTGGTTTAAGGCATCAGGTACAGTCACATCCGTTTAAGGATATGATATGAAAAGCTTTGGAAGGATAAACTATACAACTTATATTTATTATTTTTAATGCAAATATATATATTTTTTATTTTATTTACTGGACTTTTTTGGATGTTGTTTACTTTAGTCCATGTTTGTTTTTTGTTTGTTTTTGTCTACAAGTTTAAGGGCGACCTAGGTCACAAGGAGACATCTGGCAACAGAGGCCTCTGGACATTATAGAGTATGTCGGGAGCTGTCACAGTTTCAAAAAAAAAAACGTGATGGGAGCATGTCCTCTGAGTGTCCAGCTCGGACAATGCAGATGTAACGCGACCCTCGTTCCTGTTTTTCATGTATACAACATATTCCCATTAAAGTCTATGTAGCTGTGGACTTGTTGGACACCATCGAATTGCTATTCTTTTTTTGGGTAGAAGTTGGGTTTTTTTTGCATAGAAGAAAATTGGATGTCACGCTGCCGATGAAACAGATAAATGAGCCGAAAATAGGTGAAAATCAAAACAAATTCATGCAATAAAAAACAAGAAAAATCAGAGGTCTGAACGAGGCCTTAGAACGCTATATCAGTCTTATTGGTGCCAGGTTTTGTATAATACTTGTTGTTATTAATAATTCTAATTGTGTTGACATATTTCCAGAAATGTGGTTCAGACACGTGTCCTGATCTATGGCCGCCATTCATAGTCATAAACTACGGTAATTGTCATCCTATAATTAGCAGACGTGTCACAAATGTCGTCGTCTCTTCCTCCGCCATGTGTCACTGAGGACGGGCGCTGTCGGCGGTCTTTGCTGGTGTCAGAAGCGTGCCGGTGACCACATGTGAAGCCTCTGGACTGCTCTTTGTTTGTCGGCCCTTTTCATTGCTGGCAATGCTTCCTGTTATTACAGCTTTTTCGTTGTGCTCAATGGAAAAAAAAAATAAAAAAATCAAGAGACCCTTTTTTTTTTTTTTTTTTTCTTCACCGTCCTTCATTAATCAATAAAAGCCACTCTCTCATAGCGCCAGTGTGTTCCACCAGCGACACAATGGGAAACCGAACACCGCCGCTGATGAGCGTCTACAGTGCCTCAACGTGCAGCACGCGCTGCAAGCCAGGATGCAGGCACTGAACGGTTAAAAGAAGAAATTGGAGGCCTGTTCGGCAGACCTCTGCTGCTGGCTGACCCCGTACGCCCACTTTTTTTCTCCGTATGTTTCCCATGTTGTCTCTCTGCTGTAATGAATGTTTCATGAATGTCCCTTGTAGGTTAAATCAATTTCTCTCCCATCATACACTCCCAGTGTTTCCATATCGCAGCTGCTCCTTCCAATTACAGCGTCCATGAATCCGGCACCGCTTCTGCCATTGATTTTCCCTCTAAATATTTAGAATCTGGGTTATGATATAAAAAGCGACTTGTGCACAATATGGGCATTCATGGCAGTGCTTATGGAGGAAGCGAGTGATAATACGGTCGGAGGGCGCTGGGGATAGGAAAACTCTTATCTGGAGAGCTCCCTGCCCCCATGTAATTGTCAGGGCTGTGGAGTTGGTAAGCCAAACCTCCGACTCCTCAATTTCTATGACTCCGACTCCACCAAAATGAGCCACGACTCCGACTCCACCGCCGTGGTAATTGTGGCTGAATTATGCCTCTGGAGAGGGCCACCGGTAATGGGGTAATCATATTAATCCCTACGGTTCTGACCATTTATGATGGCAGGATTCCTCACATAAATGGAGGCCAGTCTATAGTATACTGGTATTGACTAATCACTGCACTTGGCTGGTCAGATGCCATCAATAGCTGTCGGTCAGATGCTCGTTTTGCCGGGATCTATTTCTCCCGAACCCGCCAATACATATTTATGCTTTCTGTATATGTTCTCGGTCAAATGCTTTTTAATTACCATATATGCTGGTGTCCGTCTCCCGGAGCAATCAACTATGTACATAAATGGCAGATAGTTGATGGAAAAATAACATGGCAAAAGATTTGTGAAGTTAAGGCCCCATACACATTAGACTAACTCATTGATGTTGACGGTGTAAGGAGTATGGGGCCTCCCAGCTTTCCTCTGACATATGATGTTGAGGGAGATAAGGATCTAACTTGTCCAGTTACGGACTGACGATCCTTTTGTTATCGGTGAGATAAGATGCCAACAGAGGAGTCTGGCAACGACACTCCGGTAGAGAACAGAGACCCGTACACATTAGACTAAATTTATAATATCGACCGGTTCAGTTGACGGTGTAAGGAGTATGGGGGCCTCCCAACTTTCCTCCGACATATGATGTTGGTGAGATAAGGATCCAACAGGTCCAGTTACGGACTGACGTTCCTTTTGTTTTTGATGAGATAAGATGCCACCAGAGGAGTCTGGCAACGACACTCCAGTAGAGAACAAAGACCGGTACACATTAGACTAACTCGATGATGTTGACAGGTTTAGTTGACAGTGTATTGAGTATGGGGGCCTCCCAACTTTGCTACGACATATGTTGGAGGAGGTAAGGATCCAACAGGTCCAGTTAACGACTGATGTTCCTTTTGTTTTCGGCGAGATAAGATGCTACCTAAAGAGTCTGGCAAGGACACTCCGGTATAGAACAAAGACGTGCTCAACAGAGTGTGCAACACAATGTATGGAGTCAGGAGAGATAAATGCTGACCAAACCACCGTTTAGCTGGCAGCTAGTTATTGTGAATTGGGTAAGAGTAACAGTTGTTTTTGTTTTGACTTTATAAATCAATAGTACTCATGAAAATAAGAAACTCTGTAACATATCTTATCAGAGAAATCTGCTTCATTTTCCTCCCTGACTGATGAATCGTTATCAGAATTCTCAATTCTTGAGTAAACTCTGTATTCCGTCAAGACACAATGTTCCATTACTGAGAGAGGAGATGACAGTTTTTATCAGATTCTATGTAGAAGGGAGGGAAGAGTAGAAGAAAGGAGGAGCTCTGCACTAGCTCCTCCCTCCTCTCTACATAGAACTCTATGAGCACCAACTGTCATCTCCTCTCTCAGTAATGTAACAATCTGTCTTCTCTAAATACAGATTGTATCCAAGAATTGAGAATGAATCCGTTATGGCGGAGATGAAAATAAGAAACTATGTAATATATCTTGTGTTCCATTGATTTATGAAATAAAAATTAAAACAGCGGTTACTCTTTAATCTCGTTTTTTAAAGAGATTATAAAAGATTAGAGAAGTATCTAACTTTTGAAATCGGATAAAAACGGGACATTATATGCAGGCGCTGCGTAAGCTGGCGTGTAATTACTTATCGGTAAAAGTTCTCTTTATGGGGGATATATATTTTTATTTTACTTTGATCTTTTGGATTAAAAAGCAAAGCAAAAATAAAACTAAAATGTGATGGAATAAAGTTTTGCCATCTGCGGAGGCGCCTGCTACTGAGAAACAACGCGTGCCAGCTTCATAGCAATGATTGTGCACTTTATTATGTTTTACCGCTAATAACAAGGGCTTTTATGTGTTTTTTACTCTGATGTTGGCTTCCACTGATGCCAGCATAAAAGGAATCCTGGACGACAAAGCAATCCATTAGGTGAAAATAAAAGCGCGCACAGCGCAGGGAAACTAATAGTAAATCATTTTATTGCTTTGCTAAGTAAGTGCTGCTTCTTCAGGGGGGTGACGCCTGGTGGGACCCTATATGCAAAGCTGAATCTTCATTGCACCCAACGGGCAGATGCACAAAGACTAGGTGCATGCAATCACCCATGTGGTAAAGTGTAACCTCTATAATACAGTTATATTGTATATATTCTAATAGTACCATAGAGCAGCTACACGGGATTCAACGTTACTGCAGCTTACCAGTTGGCTGTTTTATGGCAGCCTGTGATGTCTATGGTGTACTACCTTAGCCTGACATAAAGAGCAGCCTGTAATATGACAGGTCTGTGAGGCATAGGAACTGAATCTGACATTTACTAAACCTCTCCTATGAAGAGCACCGTATATACTGGAGTATGAGCCGACTCGAGTATAAGCCGAGGCACCTAATTTTACCACAAAAAACTGGGAAAACTTATTCACTCGAGTATAAGCCTGGTATGCATTGTCTCCTCGTCCCCATCCCGGTATGCATGGCTCCCCGTCCCCATCCCGGTATGCATGGCTCCTCGTCGCCGTCCCGGTATGCATGGCTCCTCGTCGCCGTCCCGGTATGCATGGCTCCTCGTCGCCGTCCCGGTATGCATGGCTCCTCGTCGCCGTCCCGGTATGCATGGCTCCTCGTCGCCGTCCCGGTATGCATGGCTCCTCGTCGCCGTCCCGGTATGCATGGCTCCTCGTCGCCGTCCCGGTATGCATGGCTCCTCGTCGCCGTCCCGGTATGCATGGCTCCTCGTCGCCGTCCCGGTATGCATGGCTCCTCGTCGCCGTCCCGGTATGCATGGCTCCTCGTCGCCGTCCCGGTATGCATGGCTCCTCGTCGCCGTCCCGGTATGCATGGCTCCTCGTCGCCGTCCCGGTATGCATGGCTCCTCGTCGCCGTCCCGGTATGCATGGCTCCTCGTCGCCGTCCCGGTATGCATGGCTCTTCGTCCCCGTCCTGGTATGCATTGTCTCATCCACCCCGTCCTGGTATGCATGGCTCCTCTTCCCCGTCCCGGTATGCATGGCTCCCCGTCCCGGTATGCATGGCTCCCCGTCCCGGTATGCATGGCTCCCCGTCCCGGTATGCATGGCTCCCTGTCCCCGCCCCGATATGCATTGTCCCCTCGTCCCCGTCCCGGTATGCATTGTCCCCTTGTCCCCGTCCCGGTATGCATTGTCCCCTCGTCCCCGTCCCGGTATGCATGGCTCCTCATCCCTATCCTGGTATGATTGGCCTCCATCAAAAAACATTAAATAAAACCCAAACCATCCTACTTTCCTGCGCTCCCTCGCAATGTCTTGTTCCGGTGCCAGTGGCTATTTTATGCTTGTAAGCAGCGCATGGCAGGGATGTCATACGCTGCTCACAAGCAGAGCACAGCTGCCAGAATACTCACCGCTCCCCATGCCAGAACTATGTGCGTGGAGGGCTGTGAGTATTCATTGCTATTAAGTAGCGCGTGCAGTGTCAGCTGCTGGGAGATCACGTGTGCCCGCTACTTAAGAGAAATGAATATTCACCTCTCTCCGCCCATGGGAGTGGAAAGAGGTGAATATTAATTTCTCTTAAAGTAGTGGGCACACATGACCGCCTGGCAGCTGCAGCTGACACTGCGCGCTATTGCAGAGAAATGAATATTCATTGCCAGCGCAGTGCATATTCATTTCTCTTTAGCAGTGGGCACAGGCTTTAGCCGCAGCAGCCTGCTCCTGCCTCCTGTGACCCACTGCTCTGCTGCTGCTGCTCCTCCTCCATGTTCCGATCACCTCTCTCTCGAGTATAAGCAGAGGGGGACGTTTTCAGCACAAAACATGTACTGAAAAACTCAGCTTATGCTTAAGTGTATACAGTAATTGGATAAGTTGGGCCTTTTTAATGTCCCAGAGGCGATTTCATTTATATATATATATATATATATATATATATATATATATATATATATATATATATATATATATATATATATATATAAATACATATGCAGTCAATACAAAGGACTGGCACATGATTGATTCCTTCCAAAGGATCATTATTTGATGAGGAAACAAGATTCCGGCAGCTAAATAGGAAAGGGTCCTTTATAGTTAGAGCAGTCAGACTGTGCAATGTCCTAGTATGCAAGTGGTAGTAATGGCAGATACTACTGTATAAGAGCATTTGAGAAAGGGGCACAAGAAATGGCCATTGTGTAAATCATCTAGCTATACAGAAAGTATAATCAGTGGAGAAAAGTTGAACTTGATGGACCCAAGTCTTTATTTTCAAACTATATAACAAAATAGTGCTGTGCTATCGGCTTTGTATAAATTAAAATTGTTATTACTCCTGTTCCTCAATGACACCATTCTGAGAAGCTGCACCCCCACAATACTGAGGCATAGGGACGGTATAGGGGATATCATCAATAATTCCGCATACACTGGGATTCCATAAATATACATGAAAAAAATTCTTTAATTTTTTTATAAAATTTGTGTATGGAGGTACAATACACCCGTATCACTAATGGAGCTAGATGCACGTACACAGTTTTTTTTTTTTTTTTTTTTTTGTACGGCTACCTTAACATGTCTCGTAGTTGTTTCCATTGTTATGAACAGTTTGGGATGCAAGGAAATAGAAATATAGCATTCATTTCTATGGGTTTTATGTTCTTTGTGGCAGTTCAACTCTCTCAGTGGTACACGGAGGTAGAAAACAGGAACACTGTCTCTTTAAATCTTTCGTTGGTTTATTTTATGGCAGCATAAACCAACAAGAAGGGGAAAGTAAACACAGCCCTTCAGGAAAACAACAAACAAAAATTCTGTATACAGTCCATGAGCTGCTCGCTCTGGAGCAACACAGTTCCAGTCTTTCCTTCTCAGGACATAAACCACTGGAGATCCTCTCTCCAGCCCTGCTGAACTAAGACTTCCTCTGGAGCCCAGCTATTTAAGCCCCAGACCACACCCTGGGGTGGAGATAAGGTGGACATCCTCCCACCTGCTCTATGGATGTCCACATAAAAGCCAGCCCATTATATACTAGGTTAACCCCTCATGGCACTTAGTATTCTGAAGGATATAAAACTCTGGGTTTAATATCACTGACGCCATATCTCCCCTCCAGCACTTTACCAGTGCATATGGAGCACTGCTGAGGGTCTTACAGGCACACTTCTTTACTCTTTATATGGAGCAGTGATGAGGGTCTTACAGGCACACATCTACACTATGTATATGGAGCAGTGCGTGGGGTCTTGCAGGCACACATCTATGCTATGAAAATCATATAAGGAAAAGCACCATAAATAACCAAATAATAAAAATATGAAACTTTATTGAAAACAACATTATAAAAGCATACATTTTAGAGTAAATAGGGATATGGCAGTGGTAAGCAAAAATGGTGGAACCACAGTAGAAGTCAGGTAAACCAGCAGGCATGTAAATAAATAGATTGTAATAAACAATTTTGCTTAAAAGTGCAAGTGCATTTGTACAGTAACATGTACCCAACGGTGTAACCTGGATATTATAAGTATCCAGACTGGAGGGTATACAAAAGAAGCAGAGAATGTCCGGGAAGGCTGTATACCAAATCTAGGACAAAAAGGTGCTGGACAAAAAGGAGTGTAAACAAGTAGTACAAAAATATCTAGATGGTTACCTGAGCATCTGTGGTGGCACCCACCCCAACGCGCGTTTTGGTGCTGTGCCTTTTATGTCTGATTCGGTGCAAGTGCACATCAATTTACATGCAAAGATTAATCAATGTCTACAAAGTCAGGCTGCAGTTGGGCTTATAATGCTAAAGATGGGCTTACGAGCTAGGGTTTCCCCCCAATTATTAACAGGGCCGTGGTCTGTATCCACAGACCGATTTTTCTCGGACAAGAAAAGGAAACATTAGGCGATTTATTAAAACTAGTCTTGAGGAACGGTTGTCCACTGCCCCTATCAACTTGTGTGTTTTGCCTTTTTTCCATAGGGATTTGGGGAAAAACTTGTTAGTTGTTCTGAGCAACTTCGCCACTAGGGTTGAGCGACTTTTGCTTTTTTAGGATCGAGTCGGGTTTCGTGAAACCCGACTTTCTCGAAAGTCGGATCGTGTGAAATCGGCCGATTATTGTGAAAAGTCGGGGGGCCGACCGAAACACGAAACCCAATGCAAGTCAATGGGGATTTTTTTTTTTTACTCTCACTCTCTCTCACACTCACTCTCTCTCTCTCTCTCTCTCTCTCTCTCTCTCTCTCTCTCTCTCGACAGAGTGTAAATCAGTACATTCCTCGGACTGTGTAAATCGCTACATCCAAAACGGTAAGATGGCGTTTATACCCCCACCCCCTGTGACGCCGCAGAAAGCAATACAAGACCTATGTCATCACGCTGCCCACACTCCGTCATTGGCTGAAAAAATGGCGGTTAAAGCGTCATACGAAACGCGACTTTGGCGCGAAGATCGCCGACCGCATGGCCGATCCCACTCTGGGATCGGCTCGGGTTTCACGAAACCCGACTTTGCCGAAAGTCGGCGACTTATGAAATTGACCGATCCGTTTCGCTCAACCCTATTCTCCACCTTTCTATTGCACTAGTTTTGTGAATCTGTTCCTTCTTGGGCTCTGTTCACACAGCTGTCATATACAGTCCAGTTTTTTTTTTTACTTTGGTTTGCAATGGAGGAGTCAGGTTTCCGTCAGGTATTAGTTATGGTGGATAAAGCCCTTGTCTGGACTTTAGTTTCTTAAACATTCATTTATGATCAAAGGTTAATATATAACAGGTATTTTAACTTGTGCTTTAAAGTGTCACTTGTGCTCATGGAGTAGACACATTCCTGAATGACTGGCGCTGACCCTTTCGATTGGGACTATTGTGACAGATGTTGTGCCCTGGTTGTAGGGTCTGGGGTCCTAGTCTCGGCCATAGCTATGTGATACTGTACTCTGACCACGGCACAGAACTACCTGCTCAGTCCGGTCCTTACTACTGAAAGTGGATCTATCATCAGACTGAGCTGCCTTGTTTTAAATTATACTAAACTTAACATAATCACGAACATCCAAAATAATAGCCGATCTGGAGACCTTGGCAGGCAGCGTCCGCGGCACATTGACTGGAGCTGTGCAGCTCGTACAGTGTTTACACCCGGCAGCTGATCGGTGGTCGTGTCGGGTAATGGACCCCCACCGATCTGAAATTGATAACCTATCTCAAGGATTTGATCATCCATATCAGTTGCCCAGAGAACCCCTTTTTCGTCAGTAACTTTGATGGTCCAGAGTAGAGGAGGCGGTTAAACGATTGCCCAGCCGATGGGGAAAAAAAAGAAGAAACCTCTTGCCTCTCCTGTTCTGATACTTCTTATAGCTCTAGGGCCCACAGGTCTCTGTGTGTGTGTGTGTGTGTATGTATATATATATATATTATATTTTATATGCATTGTCCTACATTTTTCCTTATATGGACTTGTGACCACTGCAGTCAATCCCTTGCTGCATCGGTGATCAGCATGTCACTGTTACAGCCAATGATTGGTTACAGTGGTCACATGTCAAGGGGGAAGTACAGAGACCGCCGGGGTACCTGGAAAGTGTTGGCACATAAGCATCATGGAGTTGGTAAGGGCGACTATACATTTTTTCAATATTTTACAGCTTTCCGAGAGTTTTAAATAAGTTTAGTGGCTGGACAACACCTAGTAATCTTTATTAATAGGACGAGTACGTGTCGTGTTATCAACAGGTTAAAAAAAAATAGAAAAGGTACCTGATATTTTATCATCAGGGGATCAAGACTTTAAAAATGGCCTTACTTTCGGAGCTCCTTTTGTATAACAGTCCAAGGCGGCAGCATAGCTGAGATGCTGGCCCGACATACCGGCTCTCTAACGCTGGAAGCAATGGCTGCTTTGCCTCTGCAGCATAGGAGGAGCATTGTATATCTGAAGCTCATCGTTACCAGTAAAGGAAACTGCTTGCAATCGTGCTTTCTTTTCCTAGGAAACCAGCCACCTCTGATGGACTGCAAAGTGGTCAGTGGAATGATAAAAGTTTTTAAACATTTATCGATAAAAACACACCCAAGTTTATGCAAAGATTCAATAACTACAGGGTTGACCCTGTAAGATGGCTGCCGGACAGGTCCTTGAGGGGAGATATGTATCATCAAGGTTAGTAGCTTCGGTGATATAATAGTCCATGAGCCGGGCCAGATATCGGTACCACCCGGAGTGACTAATTTTCTTTGGTATTTTTAGGTAGATGCATGTCTGTAGTTTATTTTTTGATATGATAGCCCTTACATATACGTAGCTTATTAACCCCTTCAGCCCTAGGCCTATTTGTACCCAAGTGCCTAAGCCAATCTGACCTGTGCCACTTCATGGGCTAATAACTTTGGAACGCTTTCACCTATCCAAGCCATTCTGAGATTGTTTTCTCGTGACATATTGTACTTCACGTCAGTGCTAAATGGGAGTCAATATATTTTACCTTTCTATATAAAAAAATGCTAAATATTCGGAAATTTTGGAAAAATCGGCAATTTTTTAACTTTGAAATTCTCTGCTTTTTACAAAAATACTGATACCCCCCATAATAGTTATTAATTTACACTCCCCACATGTTTACTTCATATTGGCATCATTTTGAAAATGAAACCTTATTGTTTTACGACGTAATAGGGCTTATAGTTTTATGCGCAATTTTTCACATTTACAGCAAAACCCACTTTTCAAAGGACCAAGTCACTTCTGAAGTCACTTTAAGGGGCTTACATAACAGAAACCACCCATAAATTACCCCATTTTGCAAACTACACCCCTCAAGCTGTTCAAAACTCATTTTTAAAAACTGTTAACCCTTTAGGTGTTCCACAGGAATTTTAGCAGAATGAAGGCGAAATTTCAAAATTTCATTTTTTTTCCAGATATTACATTGTAATCCAATTTTACCTGCAACCTAGCAAGGGTTAACGGCAAACCCAAACTTGGTTACCCTAATTCTGCAGTTTATAGAAACACCCCACATGTACTCGTAAACTAAAGTATGGGCACACAGCACAGCTCAACACGGAAGGAGCGCTATGTGGTTTTTGGGTGGCGGATTCACTGGAAGAAATCTAGGGGGCCATGTCACATTTGAAGGCTGCCTGAGGTACCCCCACAGTGGAAACCCCAAAAAGTGACCCTATTTTGGAAACTACACCCCCAAGGAATCTTTTAGGGGGTATAGTGACCACTTTGACCCAACCAGTGTTTCACAGTAGTTGGAAACACTTGGTTGAGAAAATGGAAAAAGTGCATTTTTTACATGAAGGTGTCATTTTAGGCTCATTTTTTTATTTTTAAGAGGTGTACCAGCAAAAAATGCACCCCACTATTTGTTCACCAATCTCTCCCGAACACAACAACACCCGATATGTTGTCGTACACTGCAGTATTGGGGAACGGCAGGCCTCGGAAGTATCTACCCAGGTGTGTTCACAACCCTGGCCTGGGATAACATTGACAGACTTGAGGAGACACTAAGTGGAGCAGGTACATCTCATAGAGTCAATGGCATTGCTGTTCAGTCCAATGTTGCATGCTCTGTGACAAAGAAAGTCCTGCCAGATGTAACCAAGTCGAAGAAAAGAAGCATAACTCTGACAGAATTAATGCTACCGATATACAATGTTGGGCAGCGGGGAGAGCCACCCAGGATTGAGACTTCGAATGTTAACACTACCAAGGAGGTCCAGGATTCAAAAACCAAAAACCATATCTGGCTTCTGGCTAGAATGTCAGACCATGAGGATCAGACCACCAGCAGTTGGACTGGGTTCAACATAAAAATCCGCAGCGACATTGTAGTGGCCCAGGACACTGTAAGCTACCTGCCCACTATCAATGCTCCTGCAACAGCCATGTCCACTGTGAATGAAGTCTTGGAGCAAACACATGCCATCATGCAGACCCTGAAGCTTAACAGAATTGTGTGTGTGTTTGATCAAGCACTCTATGCCAAAGCTGCCGAGGTTATCTGGAAACAGGAGAAGTTCAAGAACATTATAATTAGAATGGGTGTCTTCCACACAATCTGTAATCTCCTCTCTATCATAGGGAACAGATTTCAGGATGCAGGCCTTAGAGATCTGTGTGTTGAATCCGGTGTAATCGCTGAAGGATCAGTGTCTGGAGTGATGGACGGCCGGAGGTACAACAGAGCAGTGAGACTACACAAGCTGGTCTATGAAGCACTTATGAGGCTTGCATGGAAAAACTTCCTTCCATGGCTAGAAGAAAACCATGCAAGGGACCTTCACCATCTGGATGAAACACTGAAGAACATCACAAACTTTCGCATCAGTGTGTCGCAGGGATCCTTCGAAAAGCTCTTGGATAATGAATCTTGCACACTTACCCTGAAGCTCTTTCAAGTTTATCTTGAGACCCTCAGAAATGAACAACTCTCAGCATTCTGGATGTCATACTTGGACATGGTCGAGACCATGCTGGCCCTGGTTCGAGCTTCAAGAGAAGGCAACTGGATGCTTCACCTAGGAGCAATCCGACAGATGATACCATGGTGTTTTGCCTATGACAAGGTCAACTATGCCCGATACCTAACCTATTACTATGCCACAATGTCTCGGCTGCCCATAGAACACCCAGAGGTCCATGAATACTTCATGCAAGGTGGCTTTTCGGTCCAGATCGGTAGCAAGAATCCTTTTGGACGAATTCCTGTGGACCAGACCATTGAAGAGACAATCAACAAAGACACCCAGACACCAGGGGGCACAAAAGGCTTCAGCCTCAAAGTTGGAGCTGTTTCCAGGTTCTACCTGACATCAGAGTACCGCAGTATGTACTTGAGGCAGCTGAGGGCCCTGGTAGGCCAACAATATACTGACTTCAGCCATTCAGACCTACAGGTGTCTAGGATTAGAAGAGATGAAGCCGATGTCCAATCTTTCGTTCAACTGCTGGAGACAGGTTGGGTGAACCCCTTCAACAAAGAGCATAATGGTGAACTTATCAGTTTGTCAACAGCGACTGTAGCACCACCAGATGTAGCCAAAGACCTTCAAGGGGCATACAGTATAGGAGAGGATGCATATCAAACATTCAAGGATGAGCGTTTGGGTACCGATAAGCCAACTACATTGTTTCATGACAAGATGACGAAGAACAAACTTAAAACGTTCTCTAACATCCAAATGAAGACACGCAGACAAGGTCTTGGCAAGGAGGTAATTTTGAAGGCTGACAGAAACCTATTTGGCCAGATGATACTTGTAGCTGAGAACAGAAAGCTACAAATGAGTGATGTCTTGACTCATCCCCTGGGTCCATTGCCATGGGCACTTGCCAATGGTGATGGGTCTATCCGCAAGACCAACAAGGCTGCCCTCGCAAGGGAGTTGGAGAGGAATGCTCGTCCTGCAGAAGTGATCCCCGAGCCCTCTGCAACCATCATTGATGGGATGAGCCTGGTTCAGAAACTGAAGGGAAACAATGCAACATTTGGCCAGCTAGCAGGCACAGCAATGAGTCGCGCTATCCATGAGGGTGCTAAGAGCAAGCGCATTGATATTGTCTTTGACGTCTACAAGGAGACATCCATCAAAGATACAGAAAGAGTCAACAGATATGAAGGCACAGGGATCCATTTCAAGAACATTCAACATGGGCACAACATCCAGCAGTGGAAAAAGCTTCTAAGTAGTTCCTCCAACAAGGCAAGTCTCATAAAGTTTCTGGTAGAAGAATGGAAGGCGAAACACCACAGGGAGAAGCTTGAGGAGAAGGAGCTGTATGTCACATGTGAGCAGCTCTGCTTTAAGATCACCAAAGAACAGTGGGAAGAGGCTGCTGACCTTAAGTCAAATCAAGAAGAAGCAGACACACGCCTCCTTCTCCATGCTCTTCATGCAGCAGAATCTGGTTACAAGTCGGTCATCATCACTTCGGAGGATACTGATGTCATGGTCCTGTGTCTGGGCATGTGCCACAAAATCCCATCCCACCTGTTCCAGAAATGCGGTACACAGAACCGGACAAGATTCCTGGATATCACCACTCTGAGCCGAACATTGGGAGGCAGCGTATGTGATTCATTGATTGGTATGCATGCATTTACAGGCTGTGACACCGTCAGTGCATTCGCTGGCCGTGGGAAGATGACGACACTCAAGCAGTTGAAGATGAACAAGACATACCAGGATGCCTTTCAGGAAGTTGGTCGTTCATGGGAAGTGTCTACCGAACTTTTTGAGAAGTTACAGGAAATCACCTGCCACATGTACCTGCCAACTACCCAAACAACTGAGGTAAACAGGCTCCGTTATCAGCTGTTCTGTGCCAGACGTGGAGTGGTAGAGTCAAGTCAACTCCCTCCTTGCCAGGACTGCCTTTTCATGCATGCACTGCGTGCAAACTACCAGGCTGCGATCTGGAGGAGAAGTCTGCAGAGCCAGCCATGGGTTGCAAACCCAACAGACTGCGGTTGGATGATAGATAACGACGGAAAGCTTGTTGTCAAGTGGATGCAAGGGGCACCAGCACCAGAAGCTATTATACAGCTACTGTCCTGCAAGTGTGTGCGGTCATGTGAACTTCCTCAGTGTACTTGCCTCAGCAATGGCCTGAAGTGCACAGACATGTGCAGATTACAGACATGCCAGAACAAGGGTACTGAAGACGAGCCAGTAGAACAACAGTCAGATTCAGAGTCCGATGTTGAAGATATTATGGAGTAACATATATATATATATATATATATATATATATATATATATATATATATATATATATATATATATATATATATATATATATATATATATATATGCACATGACATGTTCAGTGTGTATTTACATAACTTGGATTAAATTTTGTTACAAATACTACATCTAGTCACTCCGGGTGGTACCGATATCGTCATATTTGGTTCTTGGCTCATGCTAAAATTCCTGTGGAACACCTAAAGGGTTAACAGTTTTTAAAAATGAGTTTTGAACAGCTTGAGGGGTGTAGTTTGCAAAATGGGGTAATTTATGGGTGGTTTCTGTTATGTAAGCCCCTTAAAGTGACTTCAGAAGTGACTTGGTCCTTTGAAAAGTGGGTTTTGCTGTAAATGTGAAAAATTGCGCATAAAACTATAAGCCCTATTACGTCGTAAAACAATAAGGTTTCATTTTCAAAATGATGCCAATATGAAGTAAACATGTGGGGAGTGTAAATTAATAACTATTATGGGGGGTATCAGTATTTTTGTAAAAAGCAGAGAATTTCAAAGTTAAAAAATTGCCGATTTTTCCAAAATTTCCGAATATTTAGCATTTTTTTATATAGAAAGGTAAAATATATTGACTCCCATTTAGCACTGACGTGAAGTACAATATGTCACGAGAAAACAATCTCAGAATGGCTTGGATAGGTGAAAGCGTTCCAAAGTTATTAGCCCATGAAGTGGCACAGGTCAGATTGGCTTAGGCACTTGGGTACAAATAGGCCTAGGGCTGAAGGGGTTAATAAGCTACGTATATGTAAGGGCTATCATATCAAAAAATAAACTACAGACATGCATCTACCTAAAAATACCAAAGAGAATTAGTCACTCCGCTTGGTACCGATATCGTCAAATTTGGTTCTTGGCTCATGGACTATAAGCCTGGGAAAGCATACTCCAGCACGTATAGTACTGAGAGATTTAATAGGGCATATCAGGTCTACAAGCGTATCGTGTTTACGAGCAGTCAGAGATGGGTGGGACTGGCTGCTCACATAGCCCCACACTGGGGTCATGGTATGGCAGATAAAAGGAGACCAATTGTTTCATTCTGTGTCTGGAGGTGTGTAGACCTACAGTATTGCTTGTCTTTGCTGAAGGACTCAAGCACTGGATGCTAACCCGAGTGGGTGAACCCGCACTGCTGTATGGACTGTTTACTTTTTGTTTTCACTCTGTGCTGTAAAAGCCTGTCTTTTTGTTTGGTTATGCTGAGCGATTTATGAAGTTGTAATAAACCAGCCTGGACATTTTACTAAAACTGCGTCCTGTGCCTACCTCAACTGCAGCTGAGTGAGTAGACACTCTACAACCCATAAGGTACCGTCACACTCAGCAACGCTGCAGCGATATAGACAACGAGCCGATCGCTGCAGCGTCGCTGTTTAGGTCACTGTAGAGATGTAAAACAGCAGCTCCACAACGATGCAGGAGCGATCCTGTGACGTAGCGGTGACGCACTTATTGTTCTTACAGGTCGTTAGCTCCATGTAAAACATTGCTGGCATCGTTGCTTTTGCTGTCAAACATGACGATACACGCCGACCTGACGACCAAATAAAGTTCTGGACTTCTAGCTCCGACCAGCGATATCACAGCAGGATCCAGATCGCTGCTGCGTGTCAAACACAACGAGATCGCTATCCAGGACGCTGCAACGTCACGGATCGTTGTCGTTCTCGCTGGAAAGTTGTTCAGTGTGAAGGTACCTTTATTTTCCAAGGCATCTGCAATGCTCTCTGGCAGCTGGATATCGGCTTCTGGGTCCAATCCTGACAGATTGTAGCCCATTCTTGACTAATCGGTGTTTGGCAGTGGCATGCGTTGTGTTGGAAGGCCGCCCTGTCTAGTTTTAAGAAGATCCAGTTGGCTGACCCGATCACTACATCATCAGGTCTGATAACGGTTACATAGACAGAAGTGCTGGGTAGATAACAGCTGCACAGAAAAAGATTAGAAACCTATACTCTATGATTGTGCAGAGCTCTGCATCTGCACTCTGCCCCATCATGAAGAAGGGGTTGGGGTAGTGCATCTGCGATAAAATTCCAAGGCAGCAGTACCCCAAAACGTTGACGTATCTGACCGTATCTGACCGTATCCTACATCTCTGTTCATCTTGATCTCACTGACATACCCTATGCTGTCCAGGAATAAAAGGTGTGTTCACACAATATTTTTTTTTCAGGCGGGCTTCGAGCCGGTCTGCTCCAAAAAACACTGTCAGAAAATATTAGAACCTTCCTTTTTAATTTCCATGTAAAAACGACTTACTGATCATATGTTCAGGCTTTTTAGCAGTTTTACTTCAAGTTTCTAAAAATGCCAAGTGGCTAAAAAAAGTGAGCAGAGCAATCTTCTGGCGGTTTCTGCTAAGAAGACACTAGATACTTTCTGATAGACGTCAATGGGAAGGCCGTAAGTCGCCCAAAAGATGTCTGCACATTTTGTTAACTGTTTCCCCTCCAAAAAACGCTAAAAGCAGAAGAAAACGTTTAGGCTATGTGCACACGTATAATGGTCCACTGCTGATTTTTCCGCATCGGATTTGATAAATCGGGGCAAAAACGCTGCATTTTTACTGTAGATTTATCGCAGATTTACCGCGGTTTTTTTTCGGATTTCACTGCGGTTTTCTATTGGAGCAGCTGTAAAACCGCTGCAGAATCCGCAGAAAGAAGTGACATGCTGCGGAATGTAAACCTCTGCGTTTCCGCACGTTTTTTTCCGCAGCATGTGCACAGTGTTTTTTTGTTTCCCATAGGTTTACATTGTAATGTAAACTCATGGGAAACTGCTGCGGATCCGCAGTGTTTTCCACATTGTGTGCACATACCCTTATGGAAAACTCCAACGCAAAATGTTACCAAAAGCTTATGGAAATGGTAACAAAATGTTTCCAAAAAGTACTTTAGGGGTCAGAAAAAAAAAAAAAAAAATCCTCAGCATTTTCTGAAGTGGTTTCTACTTGAAAACCTCGTCAGTTTCACCTGCCTGAAAAAAAAAACAAATCTTGTGCTAACGTATCAGTGTTATTCTTTTCTCACCTTGTGGTCAGTTTTGTCTGGAGCGATCACTTCTGTATTCTGGAGCCGTAATTTGTGGTCACTTTTTACTGAAGTCTAAAAATATGAGATGCCGCCCTCACAGTTGTTACCTTTCTTGTGTGCTATTTCAGGATTATAGTCGTCTTTCCACTTTTTTATTTATTTTTCTTACTTTTTTTTTTAAACAGTTTAGATTTCGGGTCCACAGCAAACAGCTGTCATGGGGCGTCCACGTCACAGCTAAGATTAATGTAAAAATATAAGTTTCCCACTATTAAGAACGTACGAAGTTCTAATATAGGGGATACTATACTCTCCTGATTATGTGGGAATATAGCCTTAAAGGGATCCTGTCACCAGGTTTGTCCAACATGAGAGAAGACCACCACCTGTCAGCCCTGACATACAGTATAATAATATGCTGTATATCTGCCCCCAATCCGGCCTGCAGCTAAAGAAAAACCTCTTTTCCTGTTGTTGCAGGCCAGATTGGGGGCAGATATATTAGAATGCTGTATACCAGGGCTGAAAGGTGGTAGTCTTATTAAGGTGGTGGCCTTATTTCGTATGGGACAAGCCCGGTGACAGGTTCCCTTTAAAATCAATGGGAACAAAAATGTGACGCATCATGTTGCAATTTAGACACATTGCACCATTGCATTTCCTAAAAAAAAAAAAGTTAGGATAGATCATCAGTAGAAGACTAGTGTGGGTCCAACTGCCAGCACCCCCACCAATCAGCTGCTATGATCTCCGGTGGGGCTTGTTTACTTTTAGAAAAGTTTTTCCTAGAAGTTAGTAGTTAAGAACAGATTGTCTTTACTCACCCTTCCTGGGTCCACGCCGCTGCCCCGGTGTCTGTAATCACCTGCAGCCAATCACTGAGTTGAAAAACAGACCCTCAAAGAAGCTGCGGAGACTCGTCACTGGACCAGGAGAGGGTGAGTAAAGCACATTTGTTATTGCGTTTTTCTATTTTTTTTTTACTAATGGCGTTTATAGGAAAAATCATTTTTAAAAGAGGAACAATCCTTTAAAACCATTTAAACACCTTTAATACCATAAATCAGCTATACTTGCAGAGGTGTGCTGGACGAAGAACTCGACCTTCGGGGCTGGGCTTCATTAACATAGTGGTTCAAGCAAAATTGGGAAGATAGCAGAACCTCCGGAAATGTACAGAACAAATTAAGAACTGACCGTCCTAAAATTGCATTGTAGGTTCCTGTAAATCTCCACGTTTGGAGTCAGTTTTATAAATTAGTGAGCTGCACGACTATCGGCTCTATGTAGTTGTAACCTTATCCGATAAATGCCGGTCTCCAGCTGAAGGGTGTCTTTTGGTCCATGTGCTGTCCGTAAAAAAAACTGACATCACGCAGACAGCACTAGGACCAATGTTATTTAATCGGGTTGTTCAAATGAGATTTTTTTTTTTTTTTTCCCAACCAGCCGGATCTGCACTTTAAAAAAAAATTGCCGCATGCGCTAGTTTCTTCCATACGGCGGATCAGACTCGCCCATGAAAGTCTATGGGTGTAGAAAAATAAAAATCCACCATTTTTGCCGATACATCGTAATTCTTTAACATATGAAACTGTATTCGGTCTTGTAAATTTTAATACCGTAACTACTGCTGATGTATAAAAACGGATGCCGTGACCAGTGAGAGGAAAATCGTTTGTTTTTTCGTGTGAACTTGGCCATGAACTGCAGGAAAATCTGCAGCAAATCTTCCATGTATGAACAAATTCAAACAAAGCTGCTTCGAAAACCCCCAACATGCAGTCGGTGCATTTTTCAACTTGATTGATAATGGCCGCACAACTTTTTAGGTACTTATTATACTTTGAAAATTCTTTTTTTTTTTTTTTTTGCCTTGGGAATCTCTGGACCAACAAAATACATTAAAATCAATATTAATAAAATATGATCATAATATCCCCCCTCCCCATCTTGAGCCTGTGCCCTGGCAGCTACCCCGGCCTTAATTCACTCCATATAAACCTTTTGGCTCCATTTCTGTAAACATTCTCCTCACTATGGGTCCCAATCTCCCGCGCATATCCCACAATTTTCCAAGAAAACTGCAGTTTAACCTGCAAAACACCGTGTGCATTAACTATTAATATTAAAGGCGGTATGGTTTAGTGCGTAAAACCTGTACAATTGCGCAGTCCTTAACTTTCAATTTAAAAGGAACCGGGTTCTAATAATAATAATAATAATAATAATAATCTTTATTCTAGATTTTTTCTGCCCAAACCACAGGCAGCATCATTCCGATCCCGGCTGCCCATTGCAGCTAGGTACCGTATGTCTTTTTCTATGAAACGCAGCGACGTTTTAAAAGCTGCTCGGAAACTACAGGATGCACAGATATCGCCTTATCCGTGCATGTTCACGCATCACTATAGTGCAGCCTTCACCGCACAAGTGTATATTCAAATAAGAGTAGATGATCTGCAGTACCCAGGAATGGCCACTACACTGTGTAATGGAGCTGTGCTGTTCTGCTCCTTACGCCGTTTTACGTCCAGCCAGTGCTAGCGCTGCAAACAGCTGAGCGGCGGGGGTGCAGAGTGTTGGCACCCGCTCATTAGATGCTTCAGTCAAAAGATAGGGTATGAGTTATTCTATTGCTGCTAATGTACATATGCATTTCCTGAAACAGGAAAATGTCTTTAAAAAAAAAAAAAAAAAAGTTTAAAAAAAACCCATTGGCCAGTATGAAAACTGCAAGATTTCATCTTTTTAAAGGGAATCTGTCAGCAGATTTTTGCTGTTATCTCAGAGCAGCATGATGTAGGGACAGAGACCCTGATTGCAGCTATATATCACTGACTCAGCTGCTGGGTACTATTTTCTCTTTGCTGTAAATGTAGCAGAATGCTGAGCCCTGTATAACACCACCCACACCCCGTTTGCCAGCTTCCTGTGTGCATTATACATTGACAGCTGCTAATCAGTGGTAGGGTGTGGTTACACAGCAGGAGGACTAGGAGGCACAAGACAACTAGTCCTGGAAATGTAACAGCCCTATGATAAAGCTGATTTTATTGAAATAACAAGCAGACAAATAAGTAACTCATTGCTGGAATCAGGCTCTCTGTCCCCTACAAAAGCTGCTCTCAGATTAAATGGCAAAAAATGCTGACAGATTCCTTTTCTTTCAATGTTCTTTTTATTGAAAAAATTGCGAATTACAAACATTTTCACGAAATACCCATAACGGAATATAGTCAACTAAATGTAGTACAGGTTTAGTAAACATCTAATATCTGTCGTATTTAAACTAGGTTACCATACTTTAGACAGATTCCTCTTAATACAGATTATTTGACGAAGCATTGGCAAAAGTGTTTCTGAAACACATTGAATGTAAAACCCCGATTTAAAAATTAGGACTTTTTCTGATTCCTTTTAATGCAAAACGACATTTTAGAAAGTGTCATAGTTAGAAGCCGATTACATCCTGTATAATGTTATGGTGGCTTTGACAGTATATATAGTTCCCTTGGTCACTTTCTACCCAGGAGATTTGGACTTTATGACAAAAGTGTATCTATGACCACTCAGAAGATATACTAAGAAAGAATCCGCACAGAATTTTTCACCTATTTAGATAACAAAAAAAAACGCAACCTAGGGACGAGGAGTGTACAATGGTTTATGCTGTTTGTCCTTGGCTTTTAGTTGATGGAATATGTGCTGTAAGTTTCCGCAGAGGCTCTTGGCCGCTTTCTTCACGTTCCATTTAAAGTAAATGCCGGCATGAATTTTGTAACAGTTGTAGAATTTTATTGGAAAGTAAAATCAGTTTATTTTGCCATTAAAGATTTAAGAAATTCTCCGTATTGCAGAAACCTCCCGCTGACTCCTCTCTCCTCTGTCCTGTACTATGATGTCTGAGTGAGACATAGAAAATGTGACTTGCGTTCGTCCGGGGCCACACAGCGATATGTCGTAGTTCTCAGACAAAGCTTCTGGCATCACCACTTGCCTGAGAAGTGCTGCCGTGTGGCCAAAGGCTTTTGTGCAATTTGTCTGCGTCTTACAGCTATTTTATTGCTCTGATTTTGCACTTGCATCAAAGTTTATTGCAAGCGAGTCACTTGGCCTTTGTGGGTCAACGCTTGGCCTTTGTGGGTCAACGCTTGGCCTTGGTGAGTCAACGCTTGGCATTAGTGGGTCGACGCTGGCCCTGGTTGGGTCGACGCTGGTCCTGGTTGGGTCGACGCTGGCCCTGGTTGGGTCGACGCTGGCCCTGGTTGGGTCGACACTTGCCTTGTTGGATCGACGCTTGCCTGGTTGGGTCGACGCTGGCCTCATTGGGTTGACACTGGTCTAGGTGTGTCGACGCTGGCCTTGGTTGGGTCGACGCTGGCCTTGGTTGGGTCGACGCTGGCCTTGGTTGGGTCGACGCTGGCCTTGGTTGGGTCGACGCTGGCCTTGGTTGGGTCGACGCTGGCCTTGGTTGGGTCGACGCTGGCCTTGGTTGGGTTCAACGCCGTCCTTGGTTGGGTCGACGCTAATCTGTCTTACACATGTGTGTGAATATAGCCCACAGCTGAAGGAGAGAGATACTTTTATATACAAGATAAGGTCTTAAATTACAGCACTATGGTGACATGAGAACTAGAGGATTTAATTTTGGGGGTAAATATTTATTATTGCAAACATAACTACCTTTTTTGTGTGATGTGAGTTGTTTTTTAAGCTTTTTTTTTTGCAGCAGGTGCTGGATAGGAAGGTTTTTTTTTTTACCAACTTTGTGATCTTTTTCTCCCCATAGAACTTTTTCCTCCCCCTCCTCTGTTGAAAAACTCATTCATTTGTATTGTTTTGTTTGTTTTTTTTTGACTGTTGCTATGGGTAACTTATTTTTGTTGATAATTTCTTCCACAATAGTTTTTAGGTGCATTGTATAAATGAAATGAAAGTTTCTCTTGCTTGATAAGCCACTTAGCCCCTGATACACCCCCAGAAATGTTTCATATACCCTTATGTATTATGATGCTGATTATTTTTATTTTTCTCGATTTTTATAAAGTTCTTTTTGCTTCTTTCAGAGACTTGTGATCCATAATTAGGAAACATGGACGCCACTGTGATCTTACCAATACTGAAGAAGAAACTCGCCTTCCTCTCAGGTATGTTCATTGTTGGCTGTATTTTGTGGATTTTCATGACTGGTAACAGAATATGAGCTGCCGTTGCATAAAAGGAGGATTTTCAGAAGCTCTTGGATTTGTTGCTCTTTTTTTTTTTTACTACATCTGTTAGTGGTTTTGGCAGAGGGATAGCTGAACTTGATTATACGGATTGTTCCAGGGCAGGTGTTAAATATACAAAGCAGCCATGCTTTACACCCGGCTTCCTCTTTGTTTGGAGACAGTTTCCAGACTCCTGTCTATCAGAGTTTTCATCTGAAAACCTTGCAGAAAAACCTTCTTCAGGCCGACTACATGTCACAACATTCTGCACCCCCGACATCATCATATGCTTATAAAAGTATGTAGTGTTCATGTGCGGTTTTATTAGATTCTAACATAATGGCCAATAAAAAAAATAATTACCGGTATATGCAAATTCGGTATACCTGTATAGGTAAAAGAAACAATGCGCAATTTTTCAGAATCAAAATCATTTTTAACGCAGTTGGGACTTGTCGCAATTAGAATAAAAAACCTTCATAAAGACTGTCCAAACCCAGACGCAAATACACCAGCATTATACGTGTTTTTCTTTTTAATGTATTGATCTAGTTCATTATATGTCAGTAGAGAAGAGCGAATTTACTGAAATTGGATTTCGGTCAGATTCGATTAGGTCTGGATAAATTGGATCTGAACTTAAAGGGGTTTTCCCAAGAACAAAATACATTTTAGTTAATAGATCTTGGAATGATAATAATTTCCGCGATTGGATGTGTTTAAATAAATTGTTCCTATGCTGAGATAATCTAATAACTATGTCCCTGCTGTGTACTGTGTAAAGGCTGTGTCTGACCATGTAGAACTGCTCCAGTTCAAGAGCAGCACATACCACAGTTCTTGGACTGGGGAGAAAGCAAAACAATTTGCAGATATTTCAGCACTGGATGGCAAATAATCTTTTCTTTTGAAGTAAAACATTTTTTAAAAAACATGCAGGGAAATGTATTATCACACAAAAAGAATCAGCTGTGATGCCATGCTGTGCTATCTGTATACTCTCCCTTCCTCCCTCCCCCATGCCCAGGAGCTGTGGTATGATCAGACCATGTTCCTGCACGGTCAGCCATTACACAGTACACAGCAGGGCCACATTTATAAGATTATCTCGGCACAGGAACATTTTTTTTAAAATACGTTCGATTGTGGAAATTATTATTATTCCAAGATCTATTGATTAAAATAAACTTTAAAATTAACTTTATTCTTGGGGAAAAAACCCCCTTTAAACTGTTCGGATTTGCCTTGAGAGGAGGAAAGGGATTAAAAAAAAATGTTATACTCCCCCTTTTCTCACCTGTTCAGTCTTCTTCGCCTGTTTTTTGCGCCAGTCTTCCTTTCTTCCATTGCTTTATTTTGAGGCCTGTGATTGGGCTCATAGGTCATGCAGAGTGGTGGCACACTTCATAGTTGTGGCAATCTGAGGGTTTTTTTTTTTGTGGGGGTCATACTGAGTACAGAGCAGGAATTGGGCCTTGTTTCATCAGACGCCATTTTGACAGGCATCGCTGTTGTAAACAAAAAAAAATCTTTGTTGTCCATAGCAACCAATCAGAGCTCAGGTTTCGTTTCTTAAACTGGTCTGGTACAATGAAAGCAGTGCTGTGATTGGTTGCTATGGGCATCTATAAATTTGACTTCTGTTTTGGCCTTGCCCTTATATTTATATCTATTATTTATTATACCTTTATATCACTACTAGATTTTTGTACTTCTTAGGTCCAAGTTTCCATCGTATCCTTTAGGTATTGGGACAAATTCCGACATCTGTGAAGTGCGGAGTGTGTACAGACCATATACAGACCGGATTTGGGTCTCGCCTCATATATGCCTATCGCGCTGTGAAGTTGGTGTCAGTACCGTGATGTCTGAATTCGCTCTAATATAGATTACAACAAAAATAAAATATCAAACCGGACCTCTGAGTTTAGGGAAGTGGCGGCTTGTTTGGGAATGAGCCTTGCGCTGCTGGCTTCAGTCCACCTTGCCAAGAACAAAGCTGTAAATCTTTCGTTTTCTTTCAGTGCTAGTAAAAGGTTAGGCCGTGATGTTGTCATGGCTGAGCTCTACTTCTCTCGCTATGGAGGCTATAGTGAAGGCTTATTTTTACTTAGATTGGTAATATCCTGCGAGGGAAATGAAGCGTTACACAGCTGCCATCCATATCAGTGTCCTGTCCATGTAATCTATGGCTGTAGGGGGGTCCTCCGGAGCGCAAAGACCCTCTTTGTATCTGCTCTTCACTCTGGCTAATAGAGGATTATCATTGACACAGGAGTCCCTGTATTAATACCAAGGTCCCTAATATTCTATAGGGAAAATAAGTTTCCTAAACCCAACAGCCTCTTTAAAGGATATGGACACCTTTTTATGGCATTATTTTACTTCATTACATATGTTTTTTGGTCTAAAAATAATTTTTGCTATTGGATTGCCTTAAAACGCTTGCACTGTCTGTCTTCTGTAGCCTCTTTTTTGCACTGTCTATTGCTGTCTGTAGCCTCTTTTTTGCACTGTCTATTGCTGTTTGTAGCCTCTTTTTTGCACTGTCTATTGCTGTCTGTAGCCTCTTTTTTGCACTGTCTATTGCTGTCTGTAGCCTCTTTTTTTGCACTGTCTGTTGCTGTTTGTAACCTCTTTTTTGCACTGTCTACTGCTGGCTGTAGCCTCTTTTTTGCACTGTGTTGCTGTTTGTAACCTCTTTTTTGCACTGCCTATTGCTGTTTGTAGCCTATTTTTTGCACTGTGTTGCTGTTTGTAGCCTCTTTTTTGCACTGTCTATTGCTGTCTGAAGCCTCTTTTTTGCCCTGTATTGCTGGCTGTAGCCTCTTTTTTTGCACAGTGTATTGCTGTTTGTAGCCTCTTTTTTGCACTGTCTATTGCTGTATGTAGCCTCTTCTTTGCACTGTCTATTGCTGGCTGTAGCCTCTTTTTTGCACTGTCTATTGCGGTTTGTAGCCTCTTTTTTGCACTGTCTATTGCTGTCTGTAGCCTCTTTTTTTGCACAGTCTATTGCTGTTTGTAGCCTCTTTTTTGCACTGTCTATTGCTGTCTGTAGCCTCTTTTTTGCACTGTCTATTGCTGTCTGTAGCCTCTTCTTTGCACTGTCTATTGCTGGCTGTAGCCTCTTTTTTGCACTGTCTATTGCGGTTTGTAGCCTCTTTTTTTGCACTGTCTATTGCTGTCTGTAGCCTCTTTTTTTGCACTGTCTATTGCTGTTTGTAGCCTCTTTTTTGCACTGTCTATTGCTGGCTGCAGAATGAATTAAAGGCGTTGTCTAGGTTTGAGATGAAAGTTATAGAGTGACTGCTGACTTCTCAATCTTCACAGTGTGCACACTCTCCGGAGCCGGTGTTGAGAGCGGTTGGTCATGTGACCACAGTCTGCAGTTATGCGATTTGCACACTTCTGCCAGATTCTGACTAGACTTGCACAGGCTTGCTCTAGAAATACTCGTTAATTGAGCGAGGCCGATCATGTCTGGTCATCACTTGTGGTCTTGTGACTGTCTACTCCTGCCGCCGGGATCAGATAATTTTGATAGGGTGCGGTCCACACGCTGTGAGCATTCAGAGGTCTGCAGTCACATAAACCCTGAACTGAGAATCTTACAGGAAGCTCATTGTGACTGGAGAGTTTACAACTTCTTCTGAGCGCTTCTCAGCTGATTTAACTCGACTGAAAGTTGTGTTGAACTTTGCAGTTATATGTCAGATGATAGGAGCTCAGAAGAAGAATGCTGAACACTTCATAATGAATGAACTCTATGGCAGATTCTCTGATAACTCATTCTGCTTCCAGAAATGGTCAGTCCACATATCCCTGACATCTGTAAGATGGTTCTCTACACATGCTTTGTGATTTGTGCAGAGGTCACTGAACAGGGAGGGGGAGAAGTTGAGCTGTGACCATCGCCTATTGTGAATAGTGGATCCTGGAAGGGGAGGAGCTGAGTTGTGACCATCACCTATTGTGAAAGGTGAATCCTGGGAGGGGGAGAAGGTGAGCTGTGACCGTCGCCTACTGTGAATGGTTGATCCTGGGAGGAGGAGGAGGTGAGCTGTGACCATCACCTATTGTGAATGGTGGATCCTTGGAGGGGAGGAGGTGAGCTGTGACCATCGCCTATTGTGAATGGTGGATCCTGGGAGGGAGAAGAAGGTGAGCTGTGACCATCACCTATTGTAAATGGTGTATCCTGGGAGCGGGAGGAGATGAGCTGTGACCATCACCTATTGTGAATGGTGGATCCTTGGAGGGGAGGAGGTGAGCGGTGACCATCACCTATTGTGAATGGTGGATCCTGGGATGGGGAGGAGGTGAGCTGTGACCATCGCCTACTGTGAATGGTGGATCCTGGGAGGTGGAGGAGGTGAGCTGTGACCATCACCTATTGTGAATGGTGGATCCTGGGAGATATATACAGTACAGACCAAAAGTTTGGACACACCTTCTCATTTAAAGATTTTTCTGTATTTTCATGACTATGAAAATTGTAAATTCACACTGAAGGCATCAAAACTATGAATTAACACATGTGGAATTATATACTTAACAAAAAAGTGTGAAACAACTGAAATTATGTCTTATATTCTAGGTTCTTCAAAGTAGCCACCTTTTGCTTTGATGACTGCTTTGCACACTCTTGGCATTCTCTTGATGAGCTTCAAGAGGTAGTCACCGGGAATGGTCTTCCAACAATCTTGAAGGAGTTCCCAGAGATGCTTAGCACTTGTTGGCCCTTTTTGCCTTCACTCTGCGGTCCAGCTCACCCCAAACCATGTCGATTGGGTTCAGGTCTGGTGACAGTGGAGGCCAGGTCATCTGGCGTAGCACCCCATCACTCTCCTTCTTGGTCAGATAGCCCTTACACAGCCTGGAGGTGTGTTTGGGGTCATTGTCCTGTTGAAAAATAAATGATGGTCCAACTAAACGCAAACCGGATGGAATAGCATGCCGGTGCAAGATGCTGTGGTAGCCATGCTGGTTCAGTATGCCTTCAATTTTGAATAAATCCCCAACAATGTCACCAGCAAAGCACCCCCACACCATCACACTCCTCCTCCATGCTTCACGGTGGGAACCAGGCATGTAGAGTCCATCCGTTCACCTTTTCTGCGTCGCACAAAGACAGGTGGTTGGAACCACAGATCTCAAATTCGGACTCATCAGACCAAAGCACAGATTTCCACTGGTCTAATGTCCATTCCTTGTGTTCTTTAGCCCAAACAAGTCTCTTCTGCTTGTTGCCTGTCCTTAGCAGTGGTTTCCTAGCAGCTATTTTACCATGAAGGCCTGCTGCACAAAGTCTCCTCTTAACAGTTGTTGTAGAGATGTGTCAGCTGCTAGAACTCTGTGTGGCATTGACCTGGTCTCTAATCTGAGCTAATGTTAACCTGCGATTTCTGAGGCTGGTGACTCGGATAAACTTATCCTCAGAAGCAGAGATGACTCTTGGTCTTCCTTTCTTGGGGTGGTCCTCATGTGAGCCAGTTTCTTTGTAGCGCTTGATGTTTTTTGCCACTGCACTCAAAGTTTTCCCAATTTTTCGGACTGACTGACCTTCATTTCTTAAAGCAATGATGGCCACTCGTTTTTCTTTACTTAGCTGCTTTTTTCTTGCCTTAATACAAATTCTAACAGTCAATTCAGTAGGACTATCAGCAGTGTATCCACCAGACTTCTGCACAACTCAACTGATGGTCCCAACCCCATTTATAAGGCAAGAAATCCCACTTATTAAACCTTACAGGGCACCCCTGTGAAGTGAAAACCATTCCCGGTGACTACCTCTTGAAGCTCATCAAGAGAATGCCAAGAGTGTGTAAAGCAGTCATCAAAGCAAAAGGTGGCTGCTTTGAAGAACCTAGAATATAAGACATAATTTCAGTTGTTGTTCTTTTTGTTAAGTATATAATTCCACATGTGCTAATTCATAGTTTTGATGCCTTCAGTGTAAATGTACAATTTTCATAGTCATGAAAATACAGAAAAATCTTTAAATGAGGTGTGTCCAAACTTTTGGTCTGTACTGTATATACAGCCATGTAGTATATAACAGCCCACGTAGTAAATAGCACAGCCACGGAGGATATAGCCCAGCCCACAGAGGATATAGCCCAGCCCACGGAGTATATAGCCCAGCCCACGGAGTATATAGCCCAGCCCACGGAGTATATAGCCCAGCCCACGGAGTATATAGCCCAGCCCACGGAGTATATAGCCCAGCCCACGGAGTATATAGCCCAGCCCACGGAGTATATAGCCCAGCCCACGGAGTATATAGCCCAGCCCACGGAGTATATAGCCCAGCCCACGGAGTATATAGCCCAGCCCACGGAGTATATAGCCCAGCCCACGGAGTATATAGCCCAGCCCACGGAGTATATAGCCCAGCCCACGGAGTATATAGCCCAGCCCACGGAGTATATAGCCCAGCCCACGGAGTATATAGCCCAGCCCACGGAGTATATAGCCCAGCCCACGGAGTATATAGCCCAGCCCACGGAGTATATAGCCCAGCCCACGGAGTATATAGCCCAGCCCACGGAGTATATAGCCCAGCCCACGGAGTATATAGCCCAGCCCACGGAGTATATAGCCCAGCCCACGGAGTATATAGCCCAGCCCACGGAGTATATAGCCCAGCCCACGGAGTATATAGCCCAGCCCACGGAGTATATAGCCCAGCCCACGGAGTATATAGCCCAGCCCACGGAGTATATAGCCCAGCCCACGGAGTATATAGCCCAGCCCACGGAGTATATAGCCCAGCCCACGGAGTATATAGCCCAGCCCACGGAGTATATAGCCCAGCCCACGGAGTATATAGCCCAGCCCACGGAGTATATAGCCCAGCCCACGGAGTATATAGCCCAGCCCACGGAGTATATAGCCCAGCCCACGGAGTATATAGCCCAGCCCACGGAGTATATAGCCCAGCCCACGGAGTATATAGCCCAGCCCACGGAGTATATAGCCCAGCCCACGGAGTATATAGCCCAGCCCACGGAGTATATAGCCCAGCCCACGGAGTATATAGCCCAGCCCACGGAGTATATAGCCCAGCCCACGGAGTATATAGCCCAGCCCACGGAGTATATAGCCCAGCCCACGGAGTATATAGCCCAGCCCACGGAGTATATAGCCCAGCCCACGGAGTATATAGCCCAGCCCACGGAGTATATAGCCCAGCCCACGGAGTATATAGCCCAGCCCACGGAGTATATAGCCCAGCCCACGGAGTATATAGCCCAGCCCACGGAGTATATAGCCCAGCCCACGGAGTATATAGCCCAGCCCACGGAGTATATAGCCCAGCCCACGGAGTATATAGCCCAGCCCACGGAGTATATAGCCCAGCCCACGGAGTATATAGCCCAGCCCACGGAGTATATAGCCCAGCCCACGGAGTATATAGCCCAGCCCACGGAGTATATAGCCCAGCCCACGGAGTATATAGCCCAGCCCACGGAGTATATAGCCCAGCCCACGGAGTATATAGCCCAGCCCACGGAGTATATAGCCCAGCCCACGGAGTATATAGCCCAGCCCACGGAGTATATAGCCCAGCCCACGGAGTATATAGCCCAGCCCACGGAGTATATAGCCCAGCCCACGGAGTATATAGCCCAGCCCACGGAGTATATAGCCCAGCCCACGGAGTATATAGCCCAGCCCACGGAGTATATAGCCCAGCCCACGGAGTATATAGCCCAGCCCACGGAGTATATAGCCCAGCCCACGGAGTATATAGCCCAGCCCACGGAGTATATAGCCCAGCCCACGGAGTATATAGCCCAGCCCACGGAGTATATAGCCCAGCCCACGGAGTATATAGCCCAGCCCACGGAGTATATAGCCCAGCCCACGGAGTATATAGCCCAGCCCACGGAGTATATAGCCCAGCCCACGGAGTATATAGCCCAGCCCACGGAGTATATAGCCCAGCCCACGGAGTATATAGCCCAGCCCACGGAGTATATAGCCCAGCCCACGGAGTATATAGCCCAGCCCACGGAGTATATAGCCCAGCCCACGGAGTATATAGCCCAGCCCACGGAGTATATAGCCCAGCCCACGGAGTATATAGCCCAGCCCACGGAGTATATAGCCCAGCCCACGGAGTATATAGCCCAGCCCACGGAGTATATAGCCCAGCCCACGGAGTATATAGCCCAGCCCACGGAGTATATAGCCCAGCCCACGGAGTATATAGCCCAGCCCACGGAGTATATAGCCCAGCCCACGGAGTATATAGCCCAGCCCACGGAGTATATAGCCCAGCCCACGGAGTATATAGCCCAGCCCACGGAGTATATAGCCCAGCCCACGGAGTATATAGCCCAGCCCACGGAGTATATAGCCCAGCCCACGGAGTATATAGCCCAGCCCACGGAGTATATAGCCCAGCCCACGGAGTATATAGCCCAGCCCACGGAGTATATAGCCCAGCCCACGGAGTATATAGCCCAGCCCACGGAGTATATAGCCCAGCCCACGGAGTATATAGCCCAGCCCACGGAGTATATAGCCCAGCCCACGGAGTATATAGCCCAGCCCACGGAGTATATAGCCCAGCCCACGGAGTATATAGCCCAGCCCACGGAGTATATAGCCCAGCCCACGGAGTATATAGCCCAGCCCACGGAGTATATAGCCCAGCCCACGGAGTATATAGCCCAGCCCACGGAGTATATAGCCCAGCCCACGGAGTATATAGCCCAGCCCACGGAGTATATAGCCCAGCCCACGGAGTATATAGCCCAGCCCACGGAGTATATAGCCCAGCCCACGGAGTATATAGCCCAGCCCACGGAGTATATAGCCCAGCCCACGGAGTATATAGCCCAGCCCACGGAGTATATAGCCCAGCCCACGGAGTATATAGCCCAGCCCACGGAGTATATAGCCCAGCCCACGGAGTATATAGCCCAGCCCACGGAGTATATAGCCCAGCCCACGGAGTATATAGCCCAGCCCACGGAGTATATAGCCCAGCCCACGGAGTATATAGCCCAGCCCACGGAGTATATAGCCCAGCCCACGGAGTATATAGCCCAGCCCACGGAGTATATAGCCCAGCCCACGGAGTATATAGCCCAGCCCACGGAGTATATAGCCCAGCCCACGGAGTATATAGCCCAGCCCACGGAGTATATAGCCCAGCCCACGGAGTATATAGCCCAGCCCACGGAGTATATAGCCCAGCCCACGGAGTATATAGCCCAGCCCACGGAGTATATAGCCCAGCCCACGGAGTATATAGCCCAGCCCACGGAGTATATAGCCCAGCCCACGGAGTATATAGCCCAGCCCACGGAGTATATAGCCCAGCCCACGGAGTATATAGCCCAGCCCACGGAGTATATAGCCCAGCCCACGGAGTATATAGCCCAGCCCACGGAGTATATAGCCCAGCCCACGGAGTATATAGCCCAGCCCACGGAGTATATAGCCCAGCCCACGGAGTATATAGCCCAGCCCACGGAGTATATAGCCCAGCCCACGGAGTATATAGCCCAGCCCACGGAGTATATAGCCCAGCCCACGGAGTATATAGCCCAGCCCACGGAGTATATAGCCCAGCCCACGGAGTATATAGCCCAGCCCACGGAGTATATAGCCCAGCCCACGGAGTATATAGCCCAGCCCACGGAGTATATAGCCCAGCCCACGGAGTATATAGCCCAGCCCACGGAGTATATAGCCCAGCCCACGGAGTATATAGCCCAGCCCACGGAGTATATAGCCCAGCCCACGGAGTATATAGCCCAGCCCACGGAGTATATAGCCCAGCCCACGGAGTATATAGCCCAGCCCACGGAGTATATAGCCCAGCCCACGGAGTATATAGCCCAGCCCACGGAGTATATAGCCCAGCCCACGGAGTATATAGCCCAGCCCACGGAGTATATAGCCCAGCCCACGGAGTATATAGCCCAGCCCACGGAGTATATAGCCCAGCCCACGGAGTATATAGCCCAGCCCACGGAGTATATAGCCCAGCCCACGGAGTATATAGCCCAGCCCACGGAGTATATAGCCCAGCCCACGGAGTATATAGCCCAGCCCACGGAGTATATAGCCCAGCCCACGGAGTATATAGCCCAGCCCACGGAGTATATAGCCCAGCCCACGGAGTATATAGCCCAGCCCACGGAGTATATAGCCCAGCCCACGGAGTATATAGCCCAGCCCACGGAGTATATAGCCCAGCCCACGGAGTATATAGCCCAGCCCACGGAGTATATAGCCCAGCCCACGGAGTATATAGCCCAGCCCACGGAGTATATAGCCCAGCCCACGGAGTATATAGCCCAGCCCACGGAGTATATAGCCCAGCCCACGGAGTATATAGCCCAGCCCACGGAGTATATAGCCCAGCCCACGGAGTATATAGCCCAGCCCACGGAGTATATAGCCCAGCCCACGGAGTATATAGCCCAGCCCACGGAGTATATAGCCCAGCCCACGGAGTATATAGCCCAGCCCACGGAGTATATAGCCCAGCCCACGGAGTATATAGCCCAGCCCACGGAGTATATAGCCCAGCCCACGGAGTATATAGCCCAGCCCACGGAGTATATAGCCCAGCCCACGGAGTATATAGCCCAGCCCACGGAGTATATAGCCCAGCCCACGGAGTATATAGCCCAGCCCACGGAGTATATAGCCCAGCCCACGGAGTATATAGCCCAGCCCACGGAGTATATAGCCCAGCCCACGGAGTATATAGCCCAGCCCACGGAGTATATAGCCCAGCCCACGGAGTATATAGCCCAGCCCACGGAGTATATAGCCCAGCCCACGGAGTATATAGCCCAGCCCACGGAGTATATAGCCCAGCCCACGGAGTATATAGCCCAGCCCACGGAGTATATAGCCCAGCCCACGGAGTATATAGCCCAGCCCACGGAGTATATAGCCCAGCCCACGGAGTATATAGCCCAGCCCACGGAGTATATAGCCCAGCCCACGGAGTATATAGCCCAGCCCACGGAGTATATAGCCCAGCCCACGGAGTATATAGCCCAGCCCACGGAGTATATAGCCCAGCCCACGGAGTATATAGCCCAGCCCACGGAGTATATAGCCCAGCCCACGGAGTATATAGCCCAGCCCACGGAGTATATAGCCCAGCCCACGGAGTATATAGCCCAGCCCACGGAGTATATAGCCCAGCCCACGGAGTATATAGCCCAGCCCACGGAGTATATAGCCCAGCCCACGGAGTATATAGCCCAGCCCACGGAGTATATAGCCCAGCCCACGGAGTATATAGCCCAGCCCACGGAGTATATAGCCCAGCCCACGGAGTATATAGCCCAGCCCACGGAGTATATAGCCCAGCCCACGGAGTATATAGCCCAGCCCACGGAGTATATAGCCCAGCCCACGGAGTATATAGCCCAGCCCACGGAGTATATAGCCCAGCCCACGGAGTATATAGCCCAGCCCACGGAGTATATAGCCCAGCCCACGGAGTATATAGCCCAGCCCACGGAGTATATAGCCCAGCCCACGGAGTATATAGCCCAGCCCACGGAGTATATAGCCCAGCCCACGGAGTATATAGCCCAGCCCACGGAGTATATAGCCCAGCCCACGGAGTATATAGCCCAGCCCACGGAGTATATAGCCCAGCCCACGGAGTATATAGCCCAGCCCACGGAGTATATAGCCCAGCCCACGGAGTATATAGCCCAGCCCACGGAGTATATAGCCCAGCCCACGGAGTATATAGCCCAGCCCACGGAGTATATAGCCCAGCCCACGGAGTATATAGCCCAGCCCACGGAGTATATAGCCCAGCCCACGGAGTATATAGCCCAGCCCACGGAGTATATAGCCCAGCCCACGGAGTATATAGCCCAGCCCACGGAGTATATAGCCCAGCCCACGGAGTATATAGCCCAGCCCACGGAGTATATAGCCCAGCCCACGGAGTATATAGCCCAGCCCACGGAGTATATAGCCCAGCCCACGGAGTATATAGCCCAGCCCACGGAGTATATAGCCCAGCCCACGGAGTATATAGCCCAGCCCACGGAGTATATAGCCCAGCCCACGGAGTATATAGCCCAGCCCACGGAGTATATAGCCCAGCCCACGGAGTATATAGCCCAGCCCACGGAGTATATAGCCCAGCCCACGGAGTATATAGCCCAGCCCACGGAGTATATAGCCCAGCCCACGGAGTATATAGCCCAGCCCACGGAGTATATAGCCCAGCCCACGGAGTATATAGCCCAGCCCACGGAGTATATAGCCCAGCCCACGGAGTATATAGCCCAGCCCACGGAGTATATAGCCCAGCCCACGGAGTATATAGCCCAGCCCACGGAGTATATAGCCCAGCCCACGGAGTATATAGCCCAGCCCACGGAGTATATAGCCCAGCCCACGGAGTATATAGCCCAGCCCACGGAGTATATAGCCCAGCCCACGGAGTATATAGCCCAGCCCACGGAGTATATAGCCCAGCCCACGGAGTATATAGCCCAGCCCACGGAGTATATAGCCCAGCCCACGGAGTATATAGCCCAGCCCACGGAGTATATAGCCCAGCCCACGGAGTATATAGCCCAGCCCACATAGCATATAACACAGCCACGTAGTATATAACAGCCTACGCACGCAGTGTCTAACACAGCCCGCGCAGTGTATTGCACAGGCCACGTAGTACATTGCACAGCCCACGTAGTACATTGCACAGCCCACGTAGTATATGGCAATGTGGGCATCATATCCCTGTTAAAAAAAAGAATTAAAATAAAAAATAGTTATATACTCACCTTCCGTTGGCCCCCGGATCCAGGCGAAACGTTTACCGATGCTCCTCGCGCGCTCTGGTCCCAAGAGTGCATTGCGGTCTTGCGAGATGATGACGTAGCGGTCTCGCGAGACCGCTACATCATCATCTCACGAGATCGCAATGCATGGAGCGGTCAGCGGAGCGTCGCGAGGAGCGGGAAAAGCCTGTTCTGGTTCTGAGGGGCCAACGAACGGTGAGTATATAACTATTTTTTTTTTTTTTTTAATTATTTTTAACATTAGATCTTTTTACTATTGATGGTGCATAGGCAGCATCAGTAGTAAAAAGTTGGTCACACAGGGTTAATAGCAGCGTTAACGGACTGCGTTACACCGCGGCATAACGCGGTCCGTTACCGCTGCCATTAACCCTGTGTGAGTGCTGACTGGAGGGGAGTATGGAGCGGGCGCTGACTGCGGGGAGTAAGGAGCGGCCATTTTGCCGCCGGACTGTGCCCGTCGCTGATTGGTCGTGGCTGTTTTGCTGCAACCAATCAACGACTTGGGATTTCCGTGACAGACAGACAGAAAGACGGAGGTGACCCTTAGACAATTATATAGTAGATATAGATATCTTTCCTGTCATTGGAAACCTGGTGATAATTATGACTCCTGAAAAGTGATCTGTGATTCCCACCCCCCTGAAATGTTTTACACACAATTTTACAACATTTTTCATTTCCTGATGACACATTCCCTTTGAAAGTTGTGCTGAGTCACTCTCTAATACAGCATTCTAGTTCTGTGTACTAGGAATATCCTTGCTATAGTGTTTCTTTAATCTTTTTTTCAGAGGGTCCATGTGCAGATGTGTCAGTGACCTTTAAAAAAAAAAAAAAAGGACCGGTTGCGAGCAATCATTATTTTGTGACTGTAAGGCTATGTGCACACGTTCAGGAATTCTTGCAGAAAATTCCTGAGAAAAACCTGAACTTTTCTGCAAGAAATCTGCATGCGTTTTTTGCGCGTTTTTGGTGCGTTCTTGATGCGTTTTTTTCCGGACATTTCCCAATGCATTTTATAGTGGGAAATCCGCAAAATTAATGAACATGCTGCGTTTTTTACCGCGATGCGTTTTTTTCGCGGAAAAAAAATGCATCATGTGTACAAAACGTGGAATTCATTCTAAATGATGGGATGCATATTGTATGCTGTTTTTTTGCGGTTTTATAGCGTTTTTATCGGGGAAAAAAACGCGAAAAATCCGCGAAAAATCAGCAACGTGTGCACACAACCTAAAGCCTCCGGCATCAGTTTACTCTGATGATGCAGACCGAGGATTGAGGCCCACATGCCGGGCTGCTATTCACTGACCCTGACTTATGTGCAAAAAAAAAAATGAAGCTGATTACATTGAAACGCGGCATGAAGCATCTGTTTGTGGATTTACAACGGCAAATTAGTGTAGTAAAATTAATTTTAATCCTGCATCTAAGGATCCGGCTGGTGCTGCATTATCAAACTTTATTTCTGAGTAAATAAGAAAAACTACATTTGAGTGTAGCGATCCTTAAGGAAGGAAGGAATGTATGTATATGGTCTATAGAGACTTGGTGCTGAAGCAAAAGTATACAAACGTGCCATGAAATGTGCTGTCCTACTCCTGAACTTTTGGGTGTTGGTTCAGTTGGCCGCTGAATGTCTCCAATTGTGACCGTGAGTTTGTGAGTCATCCTGAGACATATAATACTATAGTAATGTTCTGCTGATGAACCAGTGTTACAATAATCCCCGCCATGCTTTCCAAACTGTTACATTTAGAAGAGATTGGAAAGAAATGTTAAAGGGGTTTTCCGGTTTCCGATTACTTCCATTATCATGGAATTGTGTGCAGTGTGGCACTTGGAGACACTTTTGTACAGTGTCAAGTGGCTAGCTGCGATAGCGCAGGGTGTAGCATGGAGCCGGCTGCAATGCACAGTGTCGAGTGGGGAGCCACGCGTCACGGTGCACGTGTGGCTCCCTGATTGACACTGCACAAGCGTGACCGGCTCCATGCTACGCACTGCGCAAGCGCGGCCGCCCACTTGACACTGCGCAAGCGCGGCCGCCCACTTGACACTGCGCAAGCATGTTCACTAAGAACGCACTGGGGATAGTTAAGGTTAGTTTCACATTTGCGGTTAAGTCCACATCGTATCGTCCGCAACCGCAAACGCATGCAAAAACGCATGCAAACGTCTGATAACGCAGCGTTTTTTATCCGCATCAGCTTACACATGATGGTAAAAAAAAACCGCAGCGTTTGCATGCGTTTTTACATGTTTGCACTTTTTACGCGCATGCGCTTGATATTTCCAGGAGGGTGTGTCTTTAATGTGCGTGTCTAAATCAGTTCCTGGACATGCGCAGTCTGAAGTATGCAAACGCATCAAACGCATGCGTACGCAAAGACATGTGTACGCATGCGTTCCCATAGACAGTAATGCGGGTTTTTTTGCCACATTCCTTGCGCTAACAACCGCATACGTTTCTAGGCGGCAAATTGACGCCTCTAAAATTACTACATGTTGCATTTACCGCGCCAAACAGCAGACAACGAAACGACGCATGCGTCAAATGCGGCAAAACGCAACCGATCGCAGACACATGCGTCCCTAATGTTAAATATAGGAATACACAACGCATGTGGATAATTGCGGCACAAACGCTGCGGACACAACCGCAAATGTGAAACTGGCCTAAGATGCTTGAAATTACATGATAGGTTCCCTTTAATCAGTGTGTGATTGGTTAGCTGCGGTATAAGGAACTGCAGAACATTGATCTATCTGATACAGCTACGCCATTGTGCTTGTGGCTATGTATGGTGCTACTGCTTAAACCAATTTTAAGGGGTGTCCCCCTTACCAAAAGGAAAATGGTCACCCTGATGGTTAGTACCTAGTAGCACCCCCTTTTGAAAGTATCACAGCTTGTAAATGCTTTTGTAGCCAGACGAGAGTCTTTCAGTTCTTGTCTGAGGGATTTTCATTCATTCTTCCTATTTTCAGTTCGTGAGATTCCTGGCTCGTCTTGCATGCACTGCTATTTTGAGATCTTGCGCAGATTTTCAATGATGTTTAGATCAGGGGACTGTGCGGACCATTGTAAAACCTTCAGCTTGCACCTTTTCAGGTCACCTATTGTGGGTTTTGATGTGTGTTTAGGATTATCGATTTGTAGAAGCCATCCTCTTTTCAACCTCAGCTTTTTTACTGATGGTGTTATGTTGCATCAAGAATTTGTTGAAATTTCATTGAATCCATTCTTCCCTCTATCCGTGAAATGTTCCCCATACCATTGGCTTCAACACCACCCCAATGCATGATTGATCCACCTCTATGCTTAATGGTTGGCGAGATGTTATTTTCCTGAAATTCTGTGCCCTTCATTTTAACCTCATTGTTTCCAAAATGCATCAGGCTTGTTTAGATGTTCTTTTGCATACTTATAATGTTGAATTTTATGGTGAGGACGCAGAAGAGGTTTTCTTCTGATGACTTTTCCAGTAGGTGTCTCTGAACAGTAGAACAATGTACCACAACTCCAGTGTCTGCTAAATCTTTGTGAAGGTCTTTTGCAGTCAAGTGGGGGTTCTGATTTGCCTCTCTAGCAATCCTATTAGCAGCTCTCAGGCCATGTGCACACGTTCAGTATTTTTCGCTATAAAAACGCGAAAAAAACGCTTACATATGCCTCCCATTATTTTTAGTGTATTCCGCATTTCTTGTGCAAATGTTGCATTTTTTTCCGTGAAAAAATCGCATCGCGGAAAAAAAAGCAACATGTTCATTAAATTTGCGGAATTGCGGGGTTCCGCACACCTAGGAATGCATTGATCTGCTTACTTTCCGCATGTGGCTATGCCCACCATGCGGGAAGTAAGCAGATCATGTGCGGTTGGTACCCAGGGTGGAGGAGAGGAGACTCTCCTCCACGGACTGGGCACCATATAATTGGTAAAAAAAAAAAGAATTAAAATAAAAAATAGTCATATACTCACCTTCGATGGCCCCCGGAGTCTTCCCGCCTCTCAGCGGTGCATGCTGCCGCTTCTGTTCCTATAGATGGTGTGTGTGAAGGACCTGCGATGACGTCGCAGTCACGTGACCGCGACGTCATCGAAGGTCCTGCACACACACACACCATCTATAGGAACGGAAGCCGCTGAGGAGATCGGCTGTCTGCAGGTGAGTATAACCATTTTTTTTATTTTTTTATTATTTTTAAACATTCTATCTTTTACTATTGATGCTGCATAGGCTGCATCTATAGTAAAAAGTTGGTCACACTTGTCAAACACTATGTTTGACAAGTGTGACCAACCTGTCAATCAGTTTTCCAAGCAATGCTACAGATCGCTTGGAAAACTTTAGCATTCTGCAAGCTAATTACGCTAATAACGGGGAAAAAACGCAAAAAAAGAAAATGCAGATTTCTTGCAGAAAATTTCCGGTTTTCTTCAGGAAATTTCTGCAAGAAATCCTGACGTGTGCACATACCCTCACTGAAGTTTTGCTTGGCCTTCCAGATCTTATCTTGACCTCCACTGTTCCTTGTAACTACCATTACTTAATTACATGTCAAACTGAGGAAAGGGTAACTTGAAAATGCTTTGCTATCTTCTTATATCCTTCTCCTGCTTTGTCGGCCTCCACTAACGTTGATAGTGAAGACGCCATAACCCTACCAGGCTAATTAAGGTCTGAAACCTTGGTCAAAGTTATCTGAGCGCACACATCTCCAAGGGAGCCCAAACTTTTGCATCAACCCGTTTCCTTTTTTTGCAATTTTTAAAACTGTTTGTCAGCACATATGAAAGCAGGTGAGGATTTGTCCTTAGGAGACTAAACACTTTGTTCTCTATGGAAGGAACAAACCTCAAACCATTTACAAATTGTAGGCGTATAAACTGGTAATGTCTGCGGTAAGATGCAGCTAACTGCAGGCTTTTATGCTGCGTCTCAGGTGGTTCAGCTAATGAAATACGGAGGCTTCTGCAGAGTAGAATAGCAGATTGTCGATGAAGTGACAGGGGTGTTTTTTTTTTTTGTTGCTTTTTTTTAACGCTAGACGCAGCATAATTAACAATCCTGCCAAGTACTGCCACAAAAGCCCCCGGCAGATTGTCTCTGCTGAGTTGCTTCAAATCAACTTGATTACAACGAACACTGTCAATGCGGGTAAAGGGTATAAACATGGGGGCAGTGTTCTGGATCACTGCGTTGAGAAACACGTGATGGTGTCTCCGCGGTGTTGGATGTTTTGATCTCCCCGAGGTCATTCATCCTTATGTTTATAGCCTTTTCACTATGCACTGCTCCTAATAGCCAGTTTCCTACTCCACACTGATGAGGGGCAAATACCCCGAAACAGCTGTCTGTGGATGGATACCATGTTTTGGCATAGGTGGTTTTCCTTCATTGGATGCTGCCCTTCCCGTGGTTGTTCCTTCCCGGTGAAAGACCTGGCTATTCATTGCTTGCGTTGAGAAACACCTGATGGTTTCTCCGCGGCTTTTCTAAATGCGGGTAAAGGGGTCGTCCTGTTTTGAAAAATGTAAGGCCATATGCTGCGATGGTTGCCAAATAGAGCACAAACAAATTGAGTTCTACTTGCTCTCCACCTCTGTTATTTGGCTGCAGCGGTGACCATACGTCGACAGTGCTGCAGCCAATCATTGAGCTCAGCAGTTTTGCCCTTGTAGACGGTAGGAGCCACTGAGCTCAGTGATTTGCTGCAGCGTTATCAACGCTTCAGCCCGAGACCGGTGCAGTGGCAAAGAGCAGGAGCAGGACTCGTGCAGGGTATGTAATATTCAGTTTGTTTGCGTTTTAATGAAAAAGCATATGGCATAATGTTTTCTAAAAGAGGAAAATCTGTTTAAAAAATGTCAATATTTTATCACGGTACAAAGTACCCTTGTGCTGCCCGAGTGTACAGGAGATGTGCCACATTGTGCTATCCTTGTTAAGAGCATCTTGTAAAGGAGTGATGAGACGTTGTTCTTTAAATGTGGAACTTACCACAGCTGATTAAAGGGGATCTGTTACCACATTTCACTGGGCCAAATCTTCCAGTGTGAGAAAGGTCCCGTGTTTTACAGATGTATAAATCAAACTTACAGAAGCGCTCCTCCTCCTTGCAAAGTTTTTCTCCTCTTAATATATTGCAGTCATCAAATTATACAGCACAGTGTACTTACAATTGCTCATTTTGCCTTTCTACCCAGATAATTCTTCCCTTTTCCATTAGGTCTATGACATCACATGGTTAACCTCTTAATGACTGCCGATGCGCCTTTTAATGGCAGCAGTTAAGGGTACTTATTCCTCAGCGCCGCTTTTTAACGGCGCTGAGAAATAAGGGTATAGCGCCCACCAGCGTCTGAACATCTCCAGGGTCTCAGATATTGGGGGTAGCCGAGACCCTAGAGAACATGATCAGGGATGTTTTTTATGGTGCCCTGTCACTTGATCGCCGTTATTCAGAGGAGAGAGGAATGGGGTCCCCTTAGCCTCAACAATAATGACGACATATTCAATATGACGATCCAATGTTATCAAATTCTGTGTCGTACCTGTGGGTTCAAAATGCTCACTGTACCCCATTATAAAATCCTTGAGGGGTGTGGTTTCCAAAATGGGGTCACTTGTCGGGGGGTTTCCACTGTTTAGGCACATCAGGGGCTCTCCAAAAGCAACATTGCGTGCTCCTTCCCTTCCGAGCCCCGCTACATCTACATGCCCAAACACTGGATTTTCCCCACATACGGGTTATCAGCAAATAAATTACACAACACATTTTGAGGCCCATTTTTTCCTATTACCCTTGTTAAAGTAAAAAAAAGTTGTGGTCTAAAGTAAATTTTTTTGTGAAAAAAGTTAAATGTTCATTTTTTCTTTTCACCTTGCTTCAGTTCTCGTGAGGCAACTGAAGGGTTAGTAAACTTCTTGAATTTGGTTTTGAGTAGCTCATGGAGTGCCGTTTTCAGAGTGGTGTCACTTCTGGGTATTTTCTGTCACATAGGCCCCCCAAAGTCCATTCAAATGTCAGGTGGTCCTTAAAAAATGGTTTTGTAAATGTTGTTGTAAAAATAGAGAAATCGATGGTCAACTTTTAACCCTTATAACTTCCTAACAAAAAAAAAAAATTATGTTTCCAAAATTGTTCTGCTGTAAAGTAGATATGTGGGTAATGTTATTTATTACCGTAACTATTTTGTGTGACACATCTCTGATTTAAGGGCACAAAAATTAAAAGTTTGAAAATTGCAAAACATTTTTCAAAAATAAGCTCAAGTCATATCGAAGACTTTTTACCACTATCGTGAAGTACACTGTCACGAAAAAGCAATCTCAGAATCCGTGGGATCCGTTGAAGTGTTCCAGAGTTTTAGCCGCACAAAGTGACAGTGGTCAGAATTGTAACGTTTGGCCGGGTCATTAAGATCAAAATTGTCTCAGTGACTAAGGGGTTAAAACTGACTAGCTGAATCCTTCTATTCCCTATGTAGAAACAGAAGGTCAATTTTCCCTGCATGAGTCATAAGTCACTGCATGGGGAGGAGGGAGCCGCTGGGTCAGGAGGTGAAGGGGGGATGGTAAATGCAGGTACTAGAGACTTCCTGTTTCTGCAGAGAAAAGAGAAGAATTAGCTGGGTAGAAAGTCAAAATGAGCAATTGTACGTACACAGTGCTGTATAATATAGCTGCAATATAGAAAGAGGATAAAAACTTTGATGTGAGGCGGAGCGCTTCTTTTAAGATAAGCATTTTGTGAGTTCGGGCAGGAAAACTTTCAAATGGGGATATGTAGCCATTTTGCCATATTTCCAAGAAAGTACACCAGCCTCATCAAGAAAAATTTAACATTACAATGTGAAAAAACTGGGATTACTTAATTAAATCTCCATGAAGGAAAGATTCAATTTGAATATCGTTACTGATATAAATTGTTTAATTCGTTGAGAATAAATTGATTTATCAACGATCAAGGGAAACCAAAATTGTCAACTAGCTGAGGGCTGGATTTTACATCTACTTGAAAATCTAGTTTAAAGCTGAAATATCAAGCAGATCCAATATGCCTGGATTTCATCTCCGCAAGTCATAATGTGACTCGGTGGTGTGTTCGGCACCAGGTGCCTATGAGCACCTCCATCAAGGCATGCTCCTGCTGAGCTGATAGATGGTGTCCTGGGGAATCTCCCAATCTGGATCATGACATCAATGAGTCATTGGGCACTCTGTGGCGTTACTTTGCAGCATTGGATGCACTTTACATAATGTTCCAGAGGTTCTCAGTTGGATTCAGGTCTGGGGAATGTGAGGGTCAGTCACTGGCATCAATGTCATCGTTATCCAGAAACTGCAGGAACCATCGTTATCCAGATACCAGGAGGAAATCTGGGCCCACTGCACCAGCATAAGATCCGACAGTGGCTTTGAAGGTTTCATCCAGGTACCTAACAGCAGACAGGGTAACATTGACTATCACATGGACGTTTGTGCCACCATCCAAGACCGTTCCTCACAAAATCCACCGCCAACCTAGTCATGCTGGATGATGTTGCAGACAGTATAAAGTTCACCACGGTGTCTCCAGACTTTTTCCCATCTGTCACGTGCTCATTGTGAACCTGCTTTCATGTCTGAAGAGAACGGGCTGCCAGTGGTGGATCTGTAAATGTATTCTCTTGTGATTGCAAGTTGAGCTGCATGGTGCGGAGTTGTGAGCACTGGTCCCACCGTGGAACGTCTGGCCCTCATACCTCCGTCATGGTGTCTGCATACAAGTAGCGTTCCAGACGTAATGATTTAGGGCTCAGGCATTGCTCCTCCTTGTCCTCCTCGAACAAAGGAGCAGATACTGGTACTGTTGCTGGATAAATGTACTTCTGCGGCCCTGTCCAGCTCCCGTCGCATAACACTCTTGAGATTGTGCTGAGAGACACCGCAAACCACCTTACGATAGTACGTATGAAAGTGTCATCCTGGAAGAGCTAGACTGCCTGTGCAACATGAAAGGGGTGCAGGTACCTTCCCATCCTTCCAGTAGTGACAAACCCTAGTAAAACTAGAGGAAAATTGGTCAACAAGGCTATGGAGAGAGTAAATGTTCTTTTTCGGGGGTTGTCTTGCTGCTCCTCTCCACTTGTGTTGCCATTTTCATTTGCATCAAAGCAGTTGACATTGATTCACAATCAATGCCGATCAATGGATATTCGGGTCCTGAGACCACACCTAGCACCTGCCCAGCGGTGTATGTGCGGAAAAAGCAAGTCTATGTACAAAGTACACTGGTTGGTGCTAACATATTGCCAGAACCGCTAACCTATACCATCCATGTTCAGTCGGCAGTATTCCCATCATTGTGACCACTAGGAAAAGGTTGCAGTGCTACTGGGACAATATGGTCGACTCCTATGGTCGATCCAGTGGCTGATCATGCAGTCTGTGGAGAAAGCTGACCCAAGTGGTCAGTGTTTTCCCCGTCACCCACTACTATTTCCGCTAGATAATCCTTGATGGAAGTGTTCTGTCTGTTGTACAGAGCCCGCCATTAGACCGTAATATAATTTAGCTGTGTCCCCAGCTTACAGACATGTTTTTATGCTATTTTTCCAGTGGAAATATGGACTGTAGGCAAAGGAATGATCAGAAGGGAGGTTAACGGGACAACTCTGCTGAGACGTAACGAATCCCCCATTATGGGAATATTAGTGGTCACGGTCATACAAACCTCTCAATAGGGAAATTTCTTTGAATCAGAGTCAAACTATTTATGACAATGATTCTATAAATGAGTGGAACATTTCATTCATTTAATGATATTGGCGTCCAACTACTCGTCCTGAAATCAGTGAAATAGCCCCCCCAACTTCACCAATCTACATCCGTTATTGGATTTCGTAGTATGTTACTATATAACTCTGATTTCTTTCCACATTATGAGAAATAGGACAGATGGAAATATTTAGCAATGGAGTCAAAAGGCTGGAAATATTTAAAAAAAAAAAAAAAAGAGCTCGATACCCAGGCCATGTTTTGCTGAAAAGTAATCCATGGAATATTTGCTCTAAGCATTTTTTTTAATATATTCATGCCATGTAATTTGCACATAAATGGGATGTCCCCTGCGGCCAATCTTTTGGTTGATAAAACAGGTCACTGTGTATAAGGTTCACAATTCAATTCTATGGGAGCGGTTGTAGTAGAAAGTATTGGGGCAGTTTTATTTGCATTTTCTCTAGCTTTGGCAATATTCCATGTCTTCTATGCTTTTAGGATTCTTCCTTCCGGATGAAGGCACAACTATGGGTTAAACAGGTTGTTCAAGATAGGATAGGTGATAAGTGTAAGGCTATGTTCACATGTTGCGTATTTGCTGTGTTTTGGCTGCGTTTTTGTTGTCTGTTGTGCATGCTGATAAAGTTTAGTGCCCCCCAAAAATCATCAACTTCATTAAGGCTTTTGCATCAAAAACGCAGCAAAACCTCATACCTGCATTTTTTGCTCTTACTCGTTGGATTCTATGGGTGAAAAACACATTGAAAGAAATGACATGTTGCAGTCTGCAAAAACTCAGCAGTTTTCCTAATCGGTCAGGAAAATAAAACCAAAGTGTGTGCATGAGATTTCTGAAATCTCGTAGGCTTTGCTGGTACTGTAAAACCAGCAGCTTAAAATTTGCATAAAAAACGCAACATGTGAACACAGCCTAAATTGTCAGGCATCCGAGACTTGGCACCTGCACCGATCAGCTGACAACCGCCCCATGCGTGATCGGACATACCGTAAGTAGTGTAGGGAGTGGAACACCGCTGCTTAGGGCAGCACGTGGCAACGGGGACCATCTCCAATTCAAGTGCCATGCCCAGAGTATTTTGCATTTTGAAAAAACTTCTGACCCCCGTAAGACAGGGCTGTGGCGTCGGAGTTGGTGTCATGGAAATTGAAGAGTCGGTGTTTGGCTTACCGACTCCACAGACCTGCCAAAAAACACCCCCAAAATTATAGGTAGTGCATCTGATACTTTGCGATTTTTAGTTACCCTTTTCCCTGCTCCATGACCTATATCTCTCATGGAGCAGTCAAGTGCTTGCTGAGGCCTGTAGGAAGCGACAGGAGCTGGCTCCAATTGCTGCTGTTTAACCAGTTGAATGCTGCAGTTTAGCACCCCTTTAATGAAGGCTGGTGTGCAAACCGCCAGTGTTGATGAATCGGGACCCATGCGTGGTACCAGCGTTATGGGATCTTTACATTTGAGCATTATTTTAGTTCCACCTTTTCCTGCTCTGACTTCCCCTAAGGGGGTCAGATGCGCTATGCAGATATCTGAAATGATCATCTGCATGTGCTTTTGTTGCTCCTTGGCTCCATGTGACAGGTAATGCTCGTTATTAAGTGTAGTATGCATTCTTTTACGTAATTCCATTCCGACAATAAACGCTGCTTTGTGTTTAGCCGGAAGGTCTAATCCTCGGAGGATTGTGAATCAACAGCTTGTGATTCCCATTCTAGAGAGGTCTTGACGTTGCTGGTTAACTTGAGAGCCTGTTAAATGGAAGCTCATTGCCCTCGTTCTAATTAATTCCAGATTTTTACCGTTGAAGGTAAAGCTAATTTTAGCGTTTTCATCAAAAGGTAGGCCGGCTTCATCCCTTATCCAAACAGATTGCCGGAGATAGTTTAAATTAAATCATGTCTCTCGATGAGTCAAATGAATTAACTTGGGCACGGTATAATTAGTCCTATGCAAAATTGCTCTTGATTTTCTATAATGTGATGCACAGACTTTGTCAAGATTGCGTCACGGTACTTGACAGCAGCCACCATCTTTGACCGATTCTTTATGCTGCAGAAAGGAACAAAGACAAGTTCTAATGAACTGGAAAATTCCTTTTTTTCCCCAGTAGGTTCTCTACATTACCATATTTAACTTTTTGTAAATATTTCACGGTAGATAATAAAACGTGTGTTATTGGTTAATACATTTAATTAGATGGCATGTACTTAAAGGGAATATGTCAGCAGGATTTTGCTATGTAATTCAAGAACAGCATGATGAGGAGGCAGAGAGCCTGATTCCAGTGATGTATCACTTACTGGGCTGCTTACTGCAGTTTTGATACAATCCCTGTTTTATCTACTGTAGATATAGCAGTGGTCATAATGCTGAGCTGTGTATAACCCTGCCCACATCACTGATTGGCAACTTCCTCTGTACATTGTCAGCAAGCTGCCAATCATTGGTGGTGGTATTGAAACAACAGCATACAGCCTAGTAAGTGACACATGGATGGAATCGATTAGCTCTCTTGTTCTGTTATGCTGTTCTCGGATTAAATAGAAAAAAAACCTGCTGGCCAATTTCATGTAATAAACTTCTTGGCCATTATTTCCAGAAATGTACACAATTTGTTATTCAGGGACTTGAGCTGTTCTCAAAGCGTGCAATTAGAGATGTTATTGCAAGGATTACCTTTATCACCTATCCACAGGATTGCAGTATGTCTTACCACTGCGATTCTGAGAACACGAGTCCCATAGTCCCAAGTGAATGAAGTGGTAGTGTGCCTGTATGAATACCACTCCATCTACTTCCATGGGTTTATTGCAGTGGTATTGCTCATGTATGACCACCGCTCCCATAGGCAGTAAATAGAACTTTGGTCATGCATGTGCATATCCGAACCATTTATGGGGGCAGGGGAGGTATAGGTCTGTCTTCTTCATGATTGGAGGTCCTACCATTTGGACCCCCACTGATCCAGAGAATGTGAGAATCCTTTGTGGTAAGAGAGGTCGTTCTGCGAATAATACGGCACTCTGCACTGGATCTGTGGGGGGCTCCCCACTGGGACCCAGACAGGTTCTGAGAGCAGGTCCCTCGTTACTAGAGCTGTACTGCACATGTATGAGTGCACTCTCATAGACGGGTCATAAAGGCGCACATTGGGCCATTCACAAGGTAGCCATTGTTCTCGAGATTGGTGAGACCTCCTCCGATCATTCACCTATCGCCTATCCAGAGTAGGTTGTTTGTGGGATTATCCCTTTAAAGTCTGTTTAGTCTATAACCCTCAATGTGATATCCAGTTATTATACACATTTATTAGTGGATTATCTTCCACTCGGCAATCTAGAATTTTGGCACTTCCACATACTCTACTACGAAACCAGTCTCGAGCCATTTTTGGTATAGACCAGTGCTGCTGCCCATTCAGTGTACATATTGGTGGAGAGGTCCCATATATTGGACCCCACAGATCATTAAATGGCAGTATATTCTAGGGATATGCTTTCACTTAGATGGGAAGACCGTTATTAAATTATCAATTTACAAAGTCCCATAGCCAAGTGTAGTTAGAATATGAATATATATATATATATATAAATTTTTTTTTTTTTCTTTAATCAAGACCAGCAGAGCCGTCTATATACTGAGTATTGATGCACAGTATAGTTGCATGGTGTACAATACCAGCATGTAGTTTTCAGCCCATCTGTGGCCATCGAAATCACTGATTGGCATCCAAGCGTTCTCGTTGCTTTATTTTCTAAACTTCGCACCATCACAAAGGAATGAGAGCTGGCGGCGGCTCCAGTGTGACTGCGCCCTTGCCAAGGCTGGATGCCATATTTCTTTCCACGCTGGTTCACTTGCACCTGCAATTCATTTTATGAGGGTTTTTATTCTATTCGTCGGGCCAGAGTTTGCAGAGTTTATTCATATGCCTTTCAGGAAGAAGTCATACTGTGTCCCAGCCTTCAAAACGGTTGCGGACTGAATCTGTTCCCTGACTTTGCTCTGGTAATAAAGCGGCTCTCACGCTGGTCTGGTAGCAGTCTCATTAAAGATGCAGGTTAATTGCATAGCACCAAGCTTGTGACAGCCAATTTCCAGCTTCTCTTTTTATTACTAGATTGCTTAGGTCGGGAGAAGCTAGACCATCAGTCCCACAACCACAGGTTACGGGAACGTAGAGTGTCCTGCAAGTAGCTGAGAAAGTAACAACATTTACGTGACAGTCTAAAGTGAAGATAATGGAAAGCTTGTGTGGTCCTGATTTTAAAGTTTTGCTTTTCTGTTGTGTTTTTTGTAATGGAGAAACACCCAAAATATAAGCCTTACTGAGTCTATCCATATTAGACACAATCTGAAGTGTCCGATCCCTCCAAAGTCAGGAAATTAATTGTTGCGCTTCACCGAGGATCCAGATACAAAATATCCTCAACCTCCTCTATCTGATTGTTCAGAATTGACGTTTAATGCTAACCAGTTTCGGTACTTGGCACCACACCTTCGTGCTTGGATTAAACACACCATTTCTTTCTGTTCAGGAGAACAGCAAGCAAGCGGACAAAGTGCAGTCAACTCCCAACTGATGTAAAGGCTCTGTAATGATGTTTATGCATGCTTAACTCCTCCTGCTTTATGATAGTGAAGGGAAGGAATCCTAATAGTGTTGGAGCCATTGTTATTTAAGGGAACCTAGGTAAGAGATAGGAAAAGAGAAGAAAAATAACTTTTATTATACAAACCTGTGGGGCGGTCCAGTCCGATGGGTGTCGCTGGTCTTCGTCCGGCGGCTCCCTTCTTCTTGTGATGCCACCTGCCGGCTTGCTTCGTGTGGATGACGCGTCTCCTCTGCACCACACTCCTGTGCAGGCGGTCTTCTCTGCCCTGTCGAGGAAAGGTCAAAGAGGCCTGCACAGGAGCACGGTGCCAAGGAGACTGTGCGGGTGAGGAAGGGACGGGTCATCCACAGGAAGAAAGCAGGAGGACGGGGATCGTAAGAAGATGGGGAGGCGCCGGACCAAGAACAGCGGACTGGACCGCCCCATAGGTGAGTATAATAAAGGTTATTTTTCTTCTCTTACAGGTCGGGTTGGGGGCAGATAATACAGCATTATAGAACGCTATATATCAGCCCTGAAAGGTGATACCGTATCTCCTATCAGCCAAACCTGGTGACAGGTTCACTTTAAATCATGATTGAGATCCAGAAGAAGCTGGACTAAAGGCGAAACTTGGATCAGATGAAGGAAGTCTTGTGTTAAGACAGGATTTAATTTGTCTATATACTACTTGCATACTTTGGAATCATTTCCATTGTGATAGTCCCCCTATTTGTTCTTACCATACTGCTTTTGCACTTGGCACTTTTTACTCTTTATCGAGATTTGGCACTGGTTGCTGCATTAGCATGTTTTCATTTTTTCATTGTTTGCGCTATCACACAGCACGTGTTGCAACTTGCACATTTTTTAATATTAATTTTTTTTTTTTTATTTTTAGTCTCATTCACCTGTTTGTATATTGGTTTTGGACATTGGTATTCACCTTATGGGGATGTGCGTCCATGTGATCTTTTCTACTGATTTTTCTACTCTTTTTTTTAGACTATTTTTATGATACCTGGTTATTGTACTTGTGTATTTATGTCCCATTGTAATTGGTCTGATTTTTAAATGTATGTAATAAATAAAATAATATATACTTTTGGATTTTTGGTCGGTTTTCTTTCTTCTTTTTTTCCAATTTGGCAATTTCCGATTGTCCTTTTTTTATGATTATCCGATACTTAGGGTAGCTTTCACTCATTGATTATTTATTTTGCATATTTGCTCTTATTATTTAGCTTCCATTTTGTATACCTTTGTTTTTATTGCTGTGTATGAGTATAAATAAGCACCATCTTAAGAGTCTTTTAACCAGTTGGGTGTTGATTGCAGTATGTACACTCGCTTATCTATTAAATAAAGAGATGCTTTCTTATTCTCCCTATAGAAACCACATAATGTAAATGTATTCTCTATGGTCCCAGCCGGTCTATGGAATGGGCTCAGGAGCGAAGCCCGCACCATAACAGGTAGATTCCCCCTGTGTAACACAGCCAGCGTCTGCCTGTAACAGCAGCACCTAGAGTTGGCTCTACCCGCTGCTGTTCGTTTATGACGGCGCCATTTAAATAGTGGGGTCGCTGGTGTTTTATATATGAGCACACTAATAAAAGAGCCTTCCCATAAGAGATTACAGCTGATTATTGGGGTCTTAAAACAGCAGACCCTGTAAGTAGCATCTTTTTTGGGAGATCTTATACAGGGGTTAATTTAATGTTAATGGCTCTGTCCAAACTATTAAACTAGTTACAAAAAGTTGTGATGTAAAATGTCAATCCTTTGCCGCCACTTTCCCAGTTACCTTCCCCACAATCTGTATTCACATAACTCCAGAGACCTATTGACATGATTATGTGACGGATCTAGGAGGGGCTGTCAGTATTATTGGCTGAGTAAGCTGTGAGGTAAGGGGGTCAGACTATGTGGCCTATGGGGGGCCGGACCATTGGCGGATATTGTGTGCACAGCAGAATGCCACACCCCTTACTCTATTAGTCATTGGAATTTTGAAGCATAACTGTCATTTCAGGAGCACTTGTAACAGAATGTCTGTGTATTCTCTAGCTCCTCCCTTTTCCATAGAATCTTCTGAGCACCAACTATCATGTCCTATGTTTGTAATGGGAAAATCAGTTTTCACTGAATACAGACAGATTTTACCACTTAACTTTCACTCTGTAAACTCTGTGTTAAGTCCAAGAGGAGAAAGAAACAGATTTATCTGATACGATATCTTAGAAAATTGTTTGATTTCATGTGTACTTTTGAAGTATGGAAAAAAAAATTAACTGCTGTTATTCTTTAAAGATTAACCATCTTTTTAACTTTTTTTTTTCCATTGACCAATAGAACACATGAAAATAAGCAATTTTGTAATAGATGTTACCGAAGAAATCTTCTTTCTCTGCCAGCATTAATCTTTCATTTTCTAAATTCTCAATTCCCGGTTAAAATCTGTATTCAGTGAAGACAGGTTTTTAGATCACTGAGATAAAAGATGGCAGTTGCTATTGAGAATTCTATTTAGAGGGGAGGTGCTAGAAGCAGAGCTCCTCCCCTCCAGAGCTCCACCTCCCTGCATAGACTTTTATCAGCAGCAACTGTCATCTCCTGTCTCAGTAATGTAAAAATCTGTCTTAACCAAAGACTAATTTTACCTGCAAATAATTTTAAAATGATCAGTCCACAAGGGGAAGGAAGCGGATGTGTCACAATAGGACTGGCGAGTAAACTGGGACCAGGGGCACCTTTCCTGGCCCTAACACTAGGGGGCGCCCTAACTCGCCCTGTTCCCTGGGATACCTCAGATGGCAAGGATGCCGGGGCCTCCGCCCTTGCCCTGTCTCCTAGTTGCAGCCCTGCGATAATTCCTTTCCCCCATCCGGGGAAGAGAGGCTCTACCGTGTACCACAGTACACCAACCCGACAAACAGTGGAAGCAAGACAAGGGTAAAAGAAAACTCCGGATATTTAGTAGTAAAAAAGAAAAAAGACAAGCGCACAATCAGCACCGTTCACCTGTATTGCCACCTCCACATACTGGCTGAAATCCTTATACCACAACTTATGGGGTGCTCGTGAAAAAAATAGAACAGTCTTTGAAATAGAAAATATGTAAGAAGCGAGCACTCACCATCAGTGTACGAAATGTCTTTATTGTGGCTTCATTCGTAAAAAACAGCAAGGCAGTACAAAAAGAACCTTAGGTTCCTGGCCGACGACGATCGTTTCACTCCTCCGAGCTTCAACGGGTCTGAAGCTCGGAGGAGCGAAACGATCGTCGTCGGCCAGGAACCTAAGGTTCTTTTTGTACTGCCTTGCTGTTTTTTACGAATGAAGCCACAATAAAGACATTTCGTACACTGATGGTGAGTGCTCGCTTCTTACATATTTTCTATGTAAAAGAAAACTCCGCTCACACAAAATATACTCTAACAAATAACACAGGTATTCACCAGGGTGTATAGGAAGGAGGGAAGAAAATAAGGCAGGTAAGGATGAGGAATTTCCAAGCCAACAAACCAAGCAACAGTCGCGCAATAAACTCCTCCAGCACTCCAAACACCAGCTTCTTTCTCCAGGTATATCTAGCAAGTGCTAACTCAGGCAAGGACCTGCCCAGCAGGCCTAGCTTTTATAGGAAAGAGGAGCGATTAACCGAGCACAGCTGAATGCATGGATTTCCACATGGCCGATCAACCCCCGTCCGCTGAAAGAAAGCAAACACATTTAATACACCAGAGAAGTGCTTCTTCTCAGCGGTGAAGCAGGAGCCATCAGACGCTGCGGTCTTCTGGCTCTGCTCTGTCGCGGTAACCCCGTGACAGGATGCCTCTGATAAGATCTAAAGCATAGTTACTTTTTTTTGTGTATTATTGATTTCTGAAATTAAATTTAAAACAAAGCATCGACTTTAAGAATATATTAACATGTGAAAAACAATCGTAATTCATTAGATAACATCTTTAAGAAGTTGAGATTTGTACCATGCTCGTAAAATAAGGTGGACAGAAGAATAAAATGTCCATATTCCTGTTATGATTCCTTTTGTCGTCTTTGCATATCATTATCGCTTTTATACACTTATTAATGGTTCAGCTTTTAAAGTTTTTCTCCTTTATTAAGTTCTAAATTATGCCCCACGACCCACATGGCTTTTCCAAATACCGGTAACTGTTCCTTTGGTTAGAGGCCAAACTCTACTTTTTCTCTTCCTAGCAGAACCTAGCAAGACTCAAAGGGCACCTTCCTGCTGCTAACATTGTGCATTCTCTCTGCAGGCGGAAAGGACAGAAGAAGCGGCCTCATTCTGACAATCCCATTGTGCTCCGAACAGACAAACATGGATGAGCTGAGTGTCACCCTGGACTACCTGCTCAGCATCCCAAGGTGACTGTTACCTCTGCCATGAATAAATTAGAGTGAACTTTAGCGCCGGTCACATCCAGCTTTTTACAATGTGTTTTATGATCAGACACTCTTCTTTTTACTCGGTTAAAACCGGAATTCGTTAGTAAAACAGTTAAAGAAAAGCACGCCGCGGCTTGTTAACTTTGTATTTGACTGCCTGGGTGGACTTAGAATTGGCAGTGATTGTTCTTTACATATCTAGGAAGACGGCTTATTAACCTGTCAAGTTAGTTATCCAGATAACATTTTTTTCAATTAGAATCTATTTTGGAATTAATATATAAACAGAGATGTATTTGTATATAGATTAGATGATAAAGCCATGCCATGGGCGAGGCCAATACCAAAGAGTTATGGCAACTGTGGAATTTGTGGTCAGCATAAATAAGGAAGCATTACTAAAGGGGTTCTAAAGATTCATATTATTGAAAGTCATGCTTGGAATATATGGGGTGTGAAAGATGGGAGCCCACCAATGCCGTAAGCCAATCTAAAATGTGCTACTTTTATTTGTACGATTTTTCACATTTATGCCCAAGAGAATATATTTTACAGTGAAACGTAAGTTTTGTTTCCAGAGAGGTTAAAGTTAGAGAAAAGTTGGCCAAAACTATAAACCAGGGCTGTGAAGTCAGTAAGCCAAACTTCCGACTCCTCGGTTTCCCGGGCTCCGACTCCTCGGTTTCCCGGGCTCCGACTCCTCGGTTTCCCGGGCTCCGACTCCTCGGTTTCCCGGGCTCCGACTCCTCGGTTTCCCGGGCTCCGACACCTCGGTTTCCCGGGCTCCGACACCTCGGTTTCCCGGGCTCCGACTCCTCGGTTTCCCGGGCTCCGACTCCTCGGTTTCCCGGGCTCCGACTCCTCGGTTTCCCGGGCTCCGACTCCTCGGTTTCCCGGGCTCCGACTCCTCGGTTTCCCGGGCTCCGACTCCTCGGTTTCCCGGGCTCCGACTCCTCGGTTTCCCGGGCTCCGACTCCTCGGTTTCCCGGGCTCCGACTCCTCGGTTTCCCGGGCTCCGACTCCTCGGTTTCCCGGGCTCCGACTCCTCGGAGTGTATAGCACAGCCCACGCAGTGTATAGCACAGCCCACGCAGTGTATAGCACAGCCCACGCAGTGTATAGCACAGCCCACGCAGTGTATAGCACAGCCCACGCAGTGTATAGCACAGCCCACGCAGTGTATAGCACAGCCCACGCAGTGTATAGCACAGCCCACGCAGTGTATAGCACAGCCCACGCAGTGTATAGCACAGCCCACGCAGTGTATAGCACAGCCCACGCAGTGTATAGCACAGCCCACGCAGTGTATAGCACAGCCCACGCAGTGTATAGCACAGCCCACGCAGTGTATAGCACAGCCCACGCAGTGTATAGCACAGCCCACGCAGTGTATAGCACAGCCCACGCAGTGTATAGCACAGCCCACGCAGTGTATAGCACAGCCCACGCAGTGTATAGCACAGCCCACGCAGTGTATAGCACAGCCCACGCAGTGTATAGCACAGCCCACGCAGTGTATAGCACAGCCCACGCAGTGTATAGCACAGCCCACGCAGTGTATAGCACAGCCCACGCAGTGTATAGCACAGCCCACGCAGTGTATAGCACAGCCCACGCAGTGTATAGCACAGCCCACGCAGTGTATAGCACAGCCCACGCAGTGTATAGCACAGCCCACGCAGTGTATAGCACAGCCCACGCAGTGTATAGCACAGCCCACGCAGTGTATAGCACAGCCCACGCAGTGTATAGCACAGCCCACGCAGTGTATAGCACAGCCCACGCAGTGTATAGCACAGCCCACGCAGTGTATAGCACAGCCCACGCAGTGTATAGCACAGCCCACGCAGTGTATAGCACAGCCCACGCAGTGTATAGCACAGCCCACGCAGTGTATAGCACAGCCCACGCAGTGTATAGCACAGCCCACGCAGTGTATAGCACAGCCCACGCAGTGTATAGCACAGCCCACGCAGTGTATAGCACAGCCCACGCAGTGTATAGCACAGCCCACGCAGTGTATAGCACAGCCCACGCAGTGTATAGCACAGCCCACGCAGTGTATAGCACAGCCCACGCAGTGTATAGCACAGCCCACGCAGTGTATAGCACAGCCCACGCAGTGTATAGCACAGCCCACGCAGTGTATAGCACAGCCCACGCAGTGTATAGCACAGCCCACGCAGTGTATAGCACAGCCCACGCAGTGTATAGCACAGCCCACGCAGTGTATAGCACAGCCCACGCAGTGTATAGCACAGCCCACGCAGTGTATAGCACAGCCCACGCAGTGTATAGCACAGCCCACGCAGTGTATAGCACAGCCCACGCAGTGTATAGCACAGCCCACGCAGTGTATAGCACAGCCCACGCAGTGTATAGCACAGCCCACGCAGTGTATAGCACAGCCCACGCAGTGTATAGCACAGCCCACGCAGTGTATAGCACAGCCCACGCAGTGTATAGCACAGCCCACGCAGTGTATAGCACAGCCCACGCAGTGTATAGCACAGCCCACGCAGTGTATAGCACAGCCCACGCAGTGTATAGCACAGCCCACGCAGTGTATAGCACAGCCCACGCAGTGTATAGCACAGCCCACGCAGTGTATAGCACAGCCCACGCAGTGTATAGCACAGCCCACGCAGTGTATAGCACAGCCCACGCAGTGTATAGCACAGCCCACGCAGTGTATAGCACAGCCCACGCAGTGTATAGCACAGCCCACGCAGTGTATAGCACAGCCCACGCAGTGTATAGCACAGCCCACGCAGTGTATAGCACAGCCCACGCAGTGTATAGCACAGCCCACGCAGTGTATAGCACAGCCCACGCAGTGTATAGCACAGCCCACGCAGTGTATAGCACAGCCCACGCAGTGTATAGCACAGCCCACGCAGTGTATAGCACAGCCCACGCAGTGTATAGCACAGCCCACGCAGTGTATAGCACAGCCCACGCAGTGTATAGCACAGCCCACGCAGTGTATAGCACAGCCCACGCAGTGTATAGCACAGCCCACGCAGTGTATAGCACAGCCCACGCAGTGTATAGCACAGCCCACGCAGTGTATAGCACAGCCCACGCAGTGTATAGCACAGCCCACGCAGTGTATAGCACAGCCCACGCAGTGTATAGCACAGCCCACGCAGTGTATAGCACAGCCCACGCAGTGTATAGCACAGCCCACGCAGTGTATAGCACAGCCCACGCAGTGTATAGCACAGCCCACGCAGTGTATAGCACAGCCCACGCAGTGTATAGCACAGCCCACGCAGTGTATAGCACAGCCCACGCAGTGTATAGCACAGCCCACGCAGTGTATAGCAATGTGGGCACCATATCCCTGTTAAAAACGCCAGGCGAGGCGTTTAGCGATGCTCCTCGCGACGCTCCGGTCCCAAGAATGCAGTGCGGTCTCGCGAGATGATGACGTAGCGGTCTCGCGAGACCGCTACGTCATCATCTCCCGAGACCGCACTGCATGGCCCGGAGCGTCGCAAGGAGCGGGAAAGGCGCCGGAAGGTGAGAATATAATGATGTTTTATTTTTTTTTATTATTTTTAACATTAGATCTTTTTACTATTGATGCTGCGTAGGCAGCATCAATAGTAAAAAGTTAGTCACACAGGGTTAATAGCAGCGTTAACGGACTGTTACACCACGGCATAAGGCGGTGTAACGCAGCCATTAACCCTGTGTGAGCTCTGACTGGAGGGGAGTATGGAGGGGGCGAATTCGCTGGCGGACTGTGCCCGTCGCTGATTGGTCGCGGCCTGCCGGTCGCATCACACGTGCGCCTACGTGGACAGGATTTCTTGCTGCATCCAGGCTACCCTACCAATATTGGAATTTATAGAGACAGGATTAACGTTTCTTCCTGCACCATATCTCTTATATTTGTTCTGATGAAGGTCCGGATGTGGACCGAAAACGTTCGACTTGCCTTTATGGATGCACATCAATAAACCTTTTGCATATTATAATTATTCATCTAGAGTGCCAAGTTTTTTCGGAACAGGACTTTTTTCAGTCCTCACCTTTTCTCCTCTGTACAATCATTTTTTCCAGATGTCTCAAACAGTCTGAAGGGGGCTTCATCAGAGAAAATAACTTTGCATGAATTACAGGGATTGCAGAGGACTGGGATAAAGTTATTTTCTCTGATGAAGTCCACTTCAGGCTGTTTGGGACATCTGAAGGAATAATTGTTTGGAGAATAAATTGTGAGCACTACCATGATTCCTATGTCCTGCCATCAGTAAATCACCCTGAGACCACTAATGTGTTGGGTTGCTTTTCATTCATGGAGGGGCTCACTCAAAATTTTAGGAAAGAACACTGCCAAGAATAAAGAATGGCATCTAATCATCCTCCTAGAGCAACTTCTCCCAACGTTCCAGGAGCAGTTTGGTGATGACCAATGCTTTTTCCAGCATGATGGAGGCCACGTCACAAGGCAAAAGTGATAAGTTAAGTGGCTCGGTGAACAAAACATCCAAATTTTGGGTCCATGGTCAAAAATCTTTCCAGATTTCAATCTCGTTCAGAACCTGTAGTCAATCCTGGAAAACCAGATCGACAAAGAAAAACAAAGAAATTGTGATAAACTCCCAAGCACTGATTAGTAAAAAATGTGTTGCCAATAGTCAGGATTTGGCACAGCACCCGATGTTCTACTGACCTCAGAAGTCTTGAACAAAGAAGGAACAACACTGTAAATATTAAGTCTTTGCATAAATTTGATGTATTTGTCAATAAAAGTTTAAAATCTACTGAAATCTTTATAATTCTACTTCAGTAACCATAGAAACCGCCGGCTAAAAGATCCAAGAACGCAGAAGTAACAACCTTTGTGGAAACCAAAATTTGTGTCCGTCTCAAATGTTTGGCAGCGACTGTGTATTTTTGCTAGAATTTTCCAGTTTTTGGACAAACCTGCACGTACCTCGTCCACCAAAGCTTGCTATCATTTTTTTTAAATGTCTTCTGTGACTTTTACACCCCAGAATACTGTCACAAAGTGGTGAATTTCTTCCCTAAACTGTATGAAATGTACCTTTTTAACGGTATTTCCATTTTCATTATCCCCTACTTTCATTTCATACTGAGACACTTAAGGTACCGTCACACTAAACGATATCGCTAGCGATCCGTGACGTTGCAGCGTCCTCGCTAGCGATATCGTTTAATTTGACACGCAGCAGCGATCAGGATCCTGCTGTGATGTCGCTGGTCGCTGAATAAAGTCCAGAACTTTATTTGGTCGTCCGATCGCCGTGTATCGTTGTGTTTGACACCAAAAGCAACGATACCAGCGATGTTTTACACTGGTAACCAGGGTAAACATCGGGTTACCAAGCGCAGGGCCGCGCTTAGTAACCCGATGTTTACCCTGGTTACCAGCGTAAAAGTAAAAAAAACAAACAGTACATACTCACCCAGCGTCATACCTCCCCCAGCGTCTGCTTCCTGACACTGACTGAGCGCCGGCCCTAAAGTGAAAGTGAAAGCCGCTGTGCTGTTAGGGCCGGAGCTCAGTCAGTGTCAGGAAGCAGAAGCTGGGGGACGCTGGGTGAGTATGTACTGTTTGTTTTTTTTACTTTTACGCTGGTAACCAGGGTAAACATCGGGTTACTAAGCGCAGCCCTGCGCTTAGCAACCCGATGTTTACCCTGGTTACCCAGGGACCTCGGCATCGTTGGTCGCTGGAGAGCGGTCTGTGTGACAGCTCTCCAGCGATCAAACAGCGACGCTGCAGCGATCGGCATCGTTGTCGCTATCGCTGCAGCGTCGCTTAATGTGACGGTACCTTAAGGGCCCCTTCACACTGGTCGATTCTGCTACGATTACGACGCATTTGCGTCATATTCGACATCGCAGTACGAGCTCGTAGCCAGCGGTCACACTCTACGATGTTAACGCTTTTTCTGACGTAGTTGCGATGTGAACGTCACGCGTCGCAATCGTACGCTACCCTTCACACCGCCATAGTCCTACGACTCCGAGCGTGACGTATTACCAGCATGGTCGTGCTAAAACGTCACGCCCAATCAGGAGACAGGTATGCGGAAGCCCAACCCACGTAGTCGCATTACGAGCTCGTATGACCGCCGTCACATACTACGATTTCGACCGCCACAGCGAGACATTTACGACGAAAGAAAGTTCTGCTCTTTCTTTCACATCGTACGATGCTGGGCTGCGTCGCAAATCGTAACGCCATGTCACACTTTGCAACCTCGGAACGAGGACGGATAAACGTCACAAATCGAACGCTCGTTCAGACTTTGATTGCACAGTGTGAAGGGGCCCTTACTCTTCAGCCTTTGATTAAACAGAGGGGGAAGATTTAACAAAAGTGATCCAGAGGAAAAAGTCGAGCTGTTACCCATGGTTGCCAAGAGGGTGCTGTTTCATTTTTCAAAGGTTCTTTAAGAAAATGCAAAGTCGGGATCTGGTTGCTGTGGGTTTGGGGTTACTCTGCCTAAGCATGTTTTCTCTGGTGACACTAAATATTTGAGGGTTTTTTTTCAGGTCACATAATGGGCAAACACGTTTCCATCTCATAATTCTAATTTAAGTTGTTTTTTTTACAACTTATTTCAACTGAACGTTAGGTTGTCCCCCATCGATTACTAATCAATCCTCCTATTTGTCATGATCAACTGCTGACTTATGGCAATCTGCTTTTACCTGATCTATGTAATGGCCCCTGCGGACAGCAGACGTGATCAGACTATATAGCAGCACAATATGATGACTTTCCCTTTTTGTGTGTTTCTAGGCTGTAGATCGGCATTATGGCAATCTGTATTCTGCAGACCATGAATATTTCTGTTACAGGTTGTTACTTTGTAATCTCCTCTTTATTGGGCAGCTTTCTCACCGTTTGTTCTATTCTTGTGTGTTAGTATGTTGCCCTTTTTATGTATGTTTCTATAGAGTTTCTTCCACATTACACGTTATGTTCCTAAAGTAGAATTTTGTTATTAGAAATGATGTCCCAGTATTGTGACTACGGCAGGATATTAGTCACAATAGTTAGCTGGCAAGTATAAAAGCCCGTGGTCTGATGCCTTTATATGGTCACTGGAGATTGCTCCATGCTACTTTTTATCTTGGCAGAGGATGATCTATCTCCTTAATATCATAAATGACATTGAACAGTACACCCCCAGGACTCCAGCTGTAATCCTAGTGCAAAGCAAGCCAGTGTGGGACCCAGGTGGGGAGATGGCCGTCACATGCAGCTGTAATGGATCAGCACACATTGGCATCCCAGGCTTCGTTTATGACGTTGCTTTGTTTCCAATGTGCAGTTTTAGCTGCAAATCTATGTTACTACCCATGATTATATGGAGAGGGGACAAACATGAAGGATGTTAATACATTAGCAGCAGCAACTGTATCTGAAATTAAAGGGTTATTCCCTTTAATTTCAGATACAGTTAACTTGCTGATTTCTAAGGATCCAACCATTTGGACCCCCAGCGATCTCAAGATCGGGACTCTGGAACCCAGGCACCAGCATGGAGCCGAGGTGCGCCTGCCCCAATCCCCTGTATTCATTGTCTTTGAGACTGTGTGTGACAACGAAGCACTGTACTTGGCTTTCTCCTGGCAATGAGTGGAGTAGGGAACATGTCGCACAACTATGTTCACAAGGGGACACGTGGCGCCGCTCCGTTCACAAGGGGACACTTGGCACTGCTCTGTTCACAAGGGGCCACGTGGCGCTGCTCCGTTCACAAGGGGACACTTGGCGCTGCTCTGTTCACAAGGGGTCATGTGGCGCCGCTCCGTTCACAAGGGGCCACATGGCGCCGCTCCGATCACAAGAGGACACGTGGTGCCGTTCCATTCACAAGGGGACACGTGGCGCTGCTCTGTTCACAAGGGGTCATGTGGCGCCTCTCCATTCAGAAGGGGACACATGGCACCACTCCGTTCACAAGGGGACACGTGGCACCACTCCGTTCACAAGGGCACACGTGACGCCGCTCCGTTCACAAGGGGACACGTGGCGCCGCTCTGTTCACAAGGGGACACGTGGCGCCGCTCTGTTCACAAGGGGACACGTGGCGCCGCTCTGTTCACAAGGGGACACGTGGCGCCGCTCTGTTCACAAGGGGACACGTGGCGCCGCTCTGTTCACAAGGGGACACGTGGCGCCGCTCTGTTCACAAGGGGACATGTGGCGCCGCTCTGTTCACAAGGAGACACGTGGCGCCGCTATGTTCACAAGGGGACACGTGGCGCCCCTCTGTTCACAAGGGGACACGTGGCGCCGCTCTGTTCACAAGGGGACACGTGGCGCCGCTCTGTTCACAAGGGGACACGTGGCGCCGCTCCGTTCACAAGGGGACACGTGGCGCCGCTCCGTTCACAAGGGGACACGTGGCGCCGCTCAGTTCACAAGGGGACACGTGGCGCCGCTCTGTTCACAAGGGGACACGTGGCGCCGCTCCGTTCACAAGGGGACACGTGACGCCGCTCCGTTCACAAGGGGCCACATGGCGCCGCTCCGTTTACAAGAGGACACATGGCGCCGTTCCATTCACAAGGGGGCACGTGGCGCCGCTCCGTTCACAGGGGGACACGTGGCGCCGCTCCGTTCACAAGGGGACACTTGGCGCCGCTCCGTTCACAAGGGGTCACGTGGCTCCGCTCCGTTCACAAGGGGTCACTTGGAAGAGCTCCATTGCCTGGGCCCCTGCACCAGATTCTTGTACAGTGATGGGCAGGAGTGTTGCACTGTAGGAAGAAAAATGTTATTACCGTAACTGACTATATACATAACTGTATAGGGAAGAAGGCCTAGCACTTCTCTTATCCTTTGTTTCATGTCACTCCACTGCAAGCTGTAAAATATGTGGCATCTTTGTTAATATTTCCTGGTCACTAAGAGTATGTGCACACGGTAAGTATTTAGTCCAGAAATTTCTGTACCATTTCTGCATCACTTGGCAGGAAAAAAGCACATTTTTGCTGCTTTTTTTTACTTGTGTTTTAGGTGCAGATATTTCTTCACTCATTAGTATGGGTGAAATCTGCAGCAAAAACGCTGTATGGCTTTGTTCACATGTTTTGTATGCCAGTTGTAGGCTGTCTGTAATTGAAAACAAGCATAGAGACAGCGGCACTAAGCACAATGTGTGCACCTTGAGTGCCTCCTGCGGTTTTGTCACGGTACATTTGTCTCTTGTGCACGCTGATAAAGTTTAGTGCATTAAAAAAAATCTGATTCAACTTCATCAGGTTTTGGCTCCAAAAACACAGCAAAACCTGACCCCTGTGTTTCTGCAGCTTTTTTTGCATTACCTGTTACTTTCAATGGGTGGAAAACGCTGAAAGAAGTGACGTGCTCATTCTGCAAAAACGCAGCTCTTTGACAAAACAGTCACGAAAAAAATCACAATTGTGTGCATGAGTTTGCTGAAATCTTCCTGACTTTGCTGGTACCGTGAAATGCAGATGAAAATTTGCATAAAGAAACGCTGGAAAAATGCAATGCGTGACCAAAGCCTTAGACCCCCAGAGGCGGGAAAAACTGATAAATGTCTGATTGCTGGAGGCCTACCAAACTGTGAGTTCAGTGAGAGGAGACCTTAAGCCCCCTCTGCAGTGATCGCTATCGATCATCAGTATACCCCCTTGGTGATTGCCCAGGATCAACACCTTTAGGATTAAAATGGCTTTAAAAGGGTTAGCCTATAAATACCATTCATCAACTATCAACAGGATAGAAGATATATGTGTGATTGTTCAGGGTACGCTTGCTTTCAAACACCCATTAATGTTTAAAATGGGGACACATTGTCCCCTGTGTAAATAGAGCTCTACTGAGCATGTGCAGGCATGATACTTACCGTATATGTATTGCACATGCTCACTAACATGGCATTAACCCAAATGGGCAAAATGGAAACATGGGGCAATAACTTCCATTTATGAAGAGAAGGTTTCTAACATTATGGAGTCTTGCATGTAATAGGCAGAATTCTACCGCGAGCGTTCCTGGGCCTTCACACCTCCTGGCAGGTGTGGACTGCTGTTATATAAATATATACCAATTTCCAGCTATCGTTGCATCCATGACAAAGCGCGACTCATGGCTGAAGAGGCTTGATCTCTATTCCAGTCTTCCGTCTATATCTGGAGGCCACGTGGGCAAAGCTATGAAGAGGCCTTCATAAGGAAACATCACATCAGTCACGCTCCCGCAGTAATCATGTCGATTGGAATAGCGTAAGCTTCCTGGACTCCTCTATTCTTCATTCCTGATACAATAACAGCTCGGCGTTACATTAATTTCATAGTGGAACAGCCATTTCTGCAAAGTGTTCCAGGAGCTGTTTTTCAACACAACGTCCTACCACATGGTGCTCGTGCTTCGGTGAACCGCTGGCATGGCCGAAACATGCCACCATGGCCTGCAGCATCTTCAGTCTTCTCTCCCATTGAGCACATTTGGGACAACATTGGTCGGCAATTGCAAAAGGAGCTGCCAGCAGCGGTTCTTGATGATTTGCCTAAGTGCATTTAGCGCAGCAGAACATGTCTCAGACAACCATTAATAACCTCAGTGATAGCAGCCGAGATGTGTAAGTGCAGGAATTCTTGCGAGTACAGCTCATAGTTGACACTGAATTAATTGAGAGATTTTGAAAATTTTGCTTCCATTTTTTCATTATTTGCAGATCAGTAACTCTTTTATCCATCCTGTGATTTCCAGAATTATGAACTTTTCCTTTTTGGTGTTGCAATGTGGAGGAATGCATATACTGTATAAACACAATCTTGCAACCACCCATTCAATTTTTTCTTAATGTTGCAGCCACTTGATTTGGGAGATCAGGGAATCCCATTCAACCTCTAGTTGCAAGTCGTAGAGGTGAGACCCCTGGGCCTATCAGATGTGTATGTGCCCCTTCATATCTTGACATTCCACATTGGTTCAAATATATAAGGGGCTTATATGCCAGATAACCTGCAGAAATATTCTCAGACTTAAATTCCTCGTTATTGTCACCAGGGCTGTGGAGTCGGTAAGCCAAAACTCCGACTCCTCAATTTCCATGACTCCGACTCCACCAAAATGGACTCCGACTCCACAGCCCTGATTGTCACTTTTATCGTATTTGTCACCTTCGGATGGGACCATATACTGCAGGCTGCAACCGGAAAGTTGCAGAACAAATTGTTCTGTCCTTGGAACCGTGATAAATAGTTAAGCGTCAGACTGGAATTTAAAGTGTCGTCAAGTGGAGTAGGCTCAGACACTTCTTGGTTGTGCCGTATGATGATGGAGCCCCATAATTTACAGTATTTCATGATAAACCAAAAGTATAGCAAGTAGAGCTAAAGTAGAAGTATAAAATAAAAGTTCATCTAACGTTGTCATGAGCAATTTTTTATCAGAAGAGTTGTTCTCCCGGTATACAAAAATCTGATAAAAATGTAATTTATTTTTCAGTGACAAATGTAAAGCTCGAGGGTTTACCGTCATTGTGGATGGAAGAAAGTCACAGTGGAATGTAGTGAAGACCGTTGTTCTCATGCTCCAGGTAAATGATTGCATTTTCTTCCTTTTTTTTTTTTTTTTCTAACAATACAGTTCACCTTTTTTCATTTTTTTTTAAATTATATCCTCAATCATTGAAAATGGCGTCTACACTTAATCGAAATGTGTCATGAGAAAATGACCTATTGCTATTGTTTAACATTGGGTTTTTCTTAAATGGCTATTATTCTTATTTTGAGGATTTTTCTTTTAATTTTCCATATCACAATCTGCATAAAAAAAGCAAATAACAGAAATCTTGCCATTTTCACATTGGCTACAAAGCTTAATACTAGACTCGTACAGTATTTTTTTTCCACTGAAAACTTTTCAGCATTCTCATTGTCATCACAGACAGTATTCTAGTTAAACGTAAAAGTAGTTAACTCAAGATCCATCATTCACACCAGTCATTTATACAGGTGCCCAATCGGCCTGTATAAACGACTGGTGGTGGCAGCAAGCCCCCAAAGATTACAAAAAAAAAAAAGTGTCCCAGTATCTCCTGTAGAAATCAGGGCTGTGGAGTCTGAGTCCATTTTGGTGGAGTCGGTGTCATGGAAATTGAGTTGTCGGAGGTTTGGCTTACCGACTCCACAGCCCTGGTAGAAATTCCTCACTACATGGAGACTGTCCATTTAATTGCCCTTGTGTAAGATCTGCCTAGAAGTTGAGTTCTTCTAAACATGACTATTACAATTCATGACCATATTTTCACCTTATTTCTCTGCAGAAAGAAAGATGCTAATTATAGGGTGCATTGTTTTTACAATTTTGTTTAATTATTTCTATAATATTAGCTTTATTGCTTTTAAAAGAGCAAAAAGTGTATGGGCTTAGCGAGAGGGGCTACCATGGCCAACAGATTTATTATGATTTGCACTTGACATTGACCGAAATTCTAACCTCTCATAACTGGCGTAGATTTTTCTGTAGTGATTTAACAGACAGCCATACACAGGGCTGTGGAGTCGGGGTCCATTTTGGTAGAGTCAGTCGGTGTCTTGGAAATTGAGGCTATATGCACACGTTCCGTTTTTTTTTGCGTTTTTTCGGCCGTTTTCCGCTGGAAAAACGCTTAAAAAAGCATACATAAGCATCCCATCATTTTTAATGCATTCTGCAGTTTTTGTGCACATAAGTTTTTTTCCGCGAAAAAAACGCATCACGGTAAAAAACGCAGCATGTTCATTAATTTTGCGGAGTTTTCAAGTTTTACCCACTATTTAATGCATTGGGAAGTTCCGGAAAAAAACACGCAAAAACGTGAAAAATACGCATGCGGATTTCCTGCAGAAAAAGTCCGGTTTTGTTCAGGAAAATTCTGCAGAAAATCCTGATGTGTGCACATAGCCTTAGGGTATGTGTCCACGTGCCGTATTACATCCGGAATAGCTGCGGATTGAACGCTGCGTGGAGCTGCAGCGTTCAATCCGCAGCGTCCAGATGTTACAGCATAGTGGAGTGGATTTTATGAAATCCCGTCTCCACTATGTGTGATAATACGCATCCGGCGGCCCTGCGTTTCCGGACATGCGGCACGTCTTTTTTGAACGCAGCATGTCCGTTTACCTTGCGGCGACGCTGCGCCGCCGTAAGGTAAAACACAGGGCCCTATGTGTGGGGTGCAGAGATTCCGAATGTGTGCAATGAACACATCCGGCATCATCGCGTCACAGAAGGGGGCGGAGCTTTGGGCAGAGCGCGTTTTCCGCTCCGTCCAAAGCGCTGGCCGTGGACATGTACCCTTAGGAGTCTGAGTCAGAGGCTTGGCTTACCGACTCCACAGCCCTGTCAGGGGTGTGGAGAGGGAGATGGAGTCGGTGTCATGGAAATTGAGGAGTCTGAGATTTGGCTTACCGACTCCACTTCCCTGGCCATACATTCGACAAATTAACGAAAAGACGTGTGCCTCTTAATAAATGTGTCCCGCCCTGGTGTAGCGGGCCTGTGTGTGAAACGTGCGTTCTTTAGTCTCCCTTCCCTCTTCCTTGGTCAGTAATCACCTCAGTTATTGGCGTCTGACCTGGCGGTTCTCATATTCCGGTTCTGCGCTCGCTCCGGGCTTCGTGCGTGGTTAATAGTGGATAAATGAAGAAGGCCCGAGGCCTGCACTGCCGCCCTCACCGCGCGCCTGTCACTCAGGCCGAGCAACCCGTGGCAACAATTAAGATAAAATGCGTTTTTCTTTGCCCTGAGGCTCCTCTTCAAGTGAAAAATAAAATCTCCACAACCAGCTCTGAGGCTGAACACATCAGCACCTCAAGCTCCTGACAGAAGTCAATAATCGCCGTGGGTCGTCTAATATTGAGTTATTTGATACTTAAAGGAACATGACAGGACTCATCTTGAGGTTAATGTATAAGTATTGACTTTACAATGGTGCCCTTGAAGTAAGCCCCCCGGGTTGGAATAATTTGATCACTGAACCTGTTTTTCTTTTCATAGCTTTGTCTTTTGTGTTCTTTGCTGTGCAGAATTATTAGGTTATGGAGCTACTGTTGTCATGAATAATTGCCCTCCTCTGTCCACTTTTAGAACACAGTTTGTTTCTCTTAATCGGGAAATAATAGGACCCGAGACTCCAAAGATTCTCTACATTTCTTGTATCTGTTCTTCCTACTTCTTCTGGACTTGTGGCTCTCAGATTGCAGGTCCCTAGCCCCTGATTGCTGCCTCTTTTTGGTTGTGATATCCAAGGAAAACTGTAGGAGAGATCAGCTCAAAAATAGGGTCTTATCCGAGAGATATAGTGAGCTTCACGCCCAGATCAAACTCACCTGATTACTCCGTAGAAACAGCACGTAGTACAAAATCAGCTGCAGCAGATCCACGGGTCAGCCAGTGACCATCAGACATCAGTAGGTCAGAAGGAGTTTGTGGATGGTCTCCGCGCTGCCGACAGGATTTAAGACCTATATCCCAGTGTAGTAAAATGATGGTTTATTTCGATGCGTCTAGAAGTACAAAGTTACTTCTTCAGGAAAACCACGTGTATCATACAGATTAGTTCATCTCTAATCTATTCTATGGGCACAACCCATCCAAATGAAAAATTGCCGCATGCCTGAGTTTGATCCAATATTCATATCACATTCGGCCATGTAAGTCCGTGGAAACCATTGGACTGTACTCAGATGACATCTGAGTGCAGTCTGATTTCCACAGACTGACAGAATGGAGAATTTTCTCCATCTTCTCCTTGTCCGAGAGAATCTGATCACACTGTGCTTACACTCTGATTAGAGTGATATGGATAATTGACCCGACTCTTTCGGTTGAGAGAATTTACTGTAGGTCTAATGGCGCATGTCACAATCTAAGTACAAGCTGGGATTCACTGACTGTCCGAGGTTCTCACAACCTGAACTAGACAATTTCATACATGCCTATGAGGCTGTCACGTTCGGGTCACGAGATCCACAGCAGGACCGTTACGGATGTGTGGATACCGTATTAGTATGCTTCCACCATGTTTGACTATTTAGGCTGTTCACGTTGACATTGCCAAACTTGACAGCCTCTGGCATATATGAGGTTGTCAAGTTCGGATCGGGAGAACTTCGGTCAGTCAGTGAATCACGTGTTTGTTTGTTTTTTCCGCTACATTTTAAAAATCATTTTGGCACGAAAACTGTCATATGTGAACTCGCCTTTATTTTACCGTCATTTCCCACTGCCAGGTGGCTAGTGAAAAAAGCTGTTGTATCCTGATGCACCCGGCTTCACTCCTTCTGCCAGTGGAGCAAAAATGAATAAAGCAATTAGGAATTAATTTAGTGCAGTAAATTTTTGCTATTAGCAGCGCTGAAATATTTATTACCTGTAATGCGGTAATATATTGCGGGAGGGTTACACGGCCACCGAGAAAACGCCATTCAGCCGCTCTTTTATGTGTGACAGCTTTATGAGTCGCAGTAATCTAGAACGCTCGTTAGCATAATGATTATGCCAATGAGTCTGCTAAAGTTATGCACGAAAACATATGGGGCTACTTTTACAATCATGCCGTATAAATATACCACCGGAAATCTGAAAATAGCAGCGGGCAAAGTGCCAGGCTGTGGACACTTTAATATGCGCATGGCTTTCAGAAGTAATATTCGGTTTCGGGGATACCAAAGAGAAATTGACATGTTGTGGATTTGACACGTGCGTCGCGGGTCAGTTTACGCTGCGTTTAAAAGAAGGAAAAAAAAAAGCACAGTGGGCACGAGTTCCTGCACAGTGGGCACGAGTTCCTGTACAGTGCCTTGCGAAAGTACTCAGCCCCTCTGGAACTTTTCAACCTTTTCCCACATATCATGCTTCAAACATAAAGATACCAAATGTAAATTTTTGGTGAAGAATCAACAAGTGGAACACAATTGTGAAGTTGAATGAAATGTACTGGTTATTTTAAATTTTTGTGGAAATTCAAAAACTGAAAAGTGGGGCGTGCAATATTATTCGGCCCCTTTACTTTCAGTGCAGCAAACTCGCACCAGAAGTTCATTGTGGATCTCTGAATGATCCAATGTTGTCCTAAATGCCTAATGATGATAAATATAATCCACCTGTGTGTAATCAAGTCTCCGTATAAATGCACCTGCTCTGTGATAGTCTCAGGGTTCTGTTTGAAGCACAGAGAGCATCATGAAGACCAAGGAACACAACAGGCAGGTCCGTGATACTGTTGTGGAGAAGTTTACAGTCGGATTTGGATACAAAATGATTTCCAAAACTTTAAACATCCCAAGAACCACTGTGCAAGCGATCATAGTGAAATGGAAGGAGTATCATACCACTGCTAATCTACCAAGACCCGGCCGTCCCTCTAAACTTTCATCTCAAACAAGGAGAAGACTGATCAGAGATGCAGCGAAGAGGCCAATGATCACTCTGGATGAACTGCAGAGATCTACAGCTGAGGTGGGACAGTCTGTCCATAGGACAACAATCAGTCGTACACTGCACAAATCTGGCTTTTATGGAAGAGTGGCAAGGAGAAAGCCATTTCTCAAAGATATCCATAAAAAGTATTGTTTATAGTTTGCAACAAGCCACCTGGGAGACACACCAAACATGTGGAAGAAGGTGCTCTGGTCAGATGAAACCAAAATCGAACATTTTGGCAACAATGCCAAACGATATGTTTGGCGTAAAGGCAACACAGCTCATCACCCTGAACACACCATCCCCACTGTCAAACATGGTGGTGGCAGCATCATGGTTTGGGCCTGCTTTTCTTCAGCAGGGACAGGGAAGATGGTTAAAATTGATGGGAAGATGGATGGAGCCAAATACAGGACCATTCTTGAAGAAAACCTGTTGGAGTCTGCAAAAGACTTGAGATTGGGACGGGGATTTGTCTTCCAACAAGACAATGATCCCAAACATAAAGCAAAATCTACAATGGAATGGTTCACAAATAAACGTATCCAGGTGTTAGAATGGCCAAGTCAGAGTCCAGACCTCAATCCAATCGAGAATCTGTGGAAAGAGCTGAAAACTGCTGTTCACAAATGATCTCCATCAAACCTCACTGAGCTCAAGCTGTTTGCCAAGGAAGAATGGGCAAGAATTTCAGTCTCTCGATGTATAAAACTAATAGAGACATGCCCCAAGCGGCTTCCAGCTGTAATTGCAGCAAAAGGTGGCACAACAAAGTATTAAGTTAAAGGGGCCGAATAATATTGCACGCCCCACTTTTCAGTTTTTGAATTTCCACAAAAATTTAAAATAACCAATAAATTTCGTTCAACTTCACAATTGTGTTCCACTTGTTGTTGATTCTTCACCAAAAATTTACATTTGGTATCTTTATGTTTGAAGCATGATATGTGGGAAAAGGTTGAAAAGTTCCAGGGGGCCCGAATACTTTCGCAAGGCACTGTAAATCCCATCAATTTGTTGGAAATGTTAAATGCGTTTTTGACGGAGGAAAAATATGTAGTGTGTCACAAACTCATCATGGGATATCCCTTAGAGATCCCTGTTTTCTACATGGGTTCCTCTCCCAGGGATGAATCCTTAAAAAGGTGTCCGATTATTTCAAGCCTACAAGTGATCTGCGAAGGTTTAAGAGTTAGCCATTCAACAACCAGACCGAAAATGTCCATACATTTTACTGGCAGCCCATTGACTTGACCAGAAAGTGTGTAATGGACTTTTTTGACTTGAAAATTTTTTTTTTTTTAATCTTTAGTTAATGGTTATGGTTACCTTTAGTTAATGAAATTGCACAACATTTTAGTTTGTAATTGTCATTCTTTCATTCATTTTCAGACCCCCTGATATACAGTATGTATTTAGATCCAAAGTTTACATGTTTCTCTTGTGGGATTGTCTCTCCCTGTAGTACATGCTGGATGTGAGCTCTGTGTGCACTTATTTCCCCTCTTTGTGCTTTCCTCCTTCTCTAGAGTCGTTTTTTCTGCTCTCCATAACACTTTAGTTACTTTCCTCTCTCGCCACTACAGATCTGTGTCCAACATTTTCCTTCCCTGCTGCTATCTCTAACACAGGGAGAAGGGAAAGAGGCGCAGAGAGCCATCGGGAGCTCTGATATGTAGATTTTTTTTTTTTTTTTGCAGATCAGTTAGCTAGATAAAGGACCCACAGACGCTGCAGCAGTAAAATGGTAGAAAATATTTAATAAACAACATTTAGAAAGTTTCTCAGCTTTGCATTTGGGAAGCAAATGAACAATAACACAAATAGGTACATAGCCTCATTACGTGAACGCTGTTTTCTAAAAATAAAGGCTGGACGTTGTATACCGGAGTGGCACGTTTCTTCCGTGTGGTTGTAGAACTTTCTTTATTCCAACATGTAGCAGCCTGAGCTTACCATATCTTATATCGGCTTTTTTTTGTTCTTTGTACGGCCTGGAAAGTTCTTCAGAAAGCGCAGTGATTGATATAGGAGGGTGTAAAGTTCAGCTCGGTATTTTGTTACCAGCTGTAGGCGCTGAATTATGGATTGAAATCTGAACTGCAGGAAACAGGCAGAGCTTTGTGCGTCTTTTCATCAGATATTCGGTTTTTTTTATTTATTATTCTTCGGACTTTGATTTGTAGGAAAAATATAAAATTTTGGCTGTTTTGTGAGACGAGCCGGTAATCCTCTGGCTTTGCAGAATATAAAGTTTTCTTTAGCTTTTATAGCCGTCTTTTATCGAAGCAGCTGGGGATTGGGCAAGTGCCTAATAGAGTTTGATAGTCTTATCTAACAGTTCTCAGGAGCTGGCCAGATGGATAATCTTTTATCTGCTCACAGAAGGTGATAAGGAGCTTCCAGGAGTTTATTTAGGGGCAGGAATCCTTTTTTCTTTTTTTTTTTCAGGGGAATAAAGATAAAAATCCATATTTTTATGCTTATAAATTCATTCTAAAATATATCGCTGGTTACGACTTGTTCAAGTTTGTGAACATAGAAGTAAATATGTTTTGATTCTTGTGCTAGGCTTTGTAATCTGTGCTTGTAAGGGTACCGTCACACATTGAAATTTTCATCGCTGCGACGGCACGATTCGTGACGTCGCAGCGTCGTATAATCATCGCTCCAGCGTCGTAGACTGCGGTCACACGTTGCAATCACGGCGCTGGAGCGATGCCGAAGTCCCCGGGTAACCAGGGTAAACATCGGGTAACTAAGCGCAGGGCCGCGCTTAGTAACCCGATGTTTACCCTGGTTACCAGCGTAAACGTAAAAAAACAAACCGTACATACTCACCCGTCGGTGTCCTTCAGGTCCCTTGCCGTCTGCTTCCTGCTCTGAGTGCAGCCGTACAGTGAGAGCAGAGCGCAGCACCGCTGTGATCTGCTCTCACTTTCCGGCCGGCACTCAGAGCAGGAAGCAGACGGCAAGGGACCTGAAGGACACCGACGGGTGAGTATGTACGGTTTGTTTTTTTACGTTTACGCTTGTAACCAGGGTAAACATCGGGTTACTAAGCGCGGCCCTCGCTTAGTTACCCGATGTTTACCCTGGTTACAAGCGAAGACATCGCTGGATCGCTGTCACACACAACGATCCAGCGATGTCAGCGGGTGATCAAGCGACGAAAGAAAGTTCCAAACGATCTGCTACGACGTACGATTCTCAGCAGGGTGTCTGATCGCAGTAGCGTGTCAGACACTGCGATATCGTAACGATATCGCTAGAACGTCAAGAATCGTAACGTCGTAGCGATGGAAATTTCAAGGTGTGACGGTACCCTAAGTCTGCTACTTAAAGGAACTCTTATCAGCAGGTTTTACTATTTACTCTGAGAGCAGCATGATGTATGGGACTAGGCTGCACATTGTACTTTTAATATAATCAGTGTTTTATCAGCAGGAGATTATCATTACAGGACTAGATGTTGTGTGCCAGCCAGTCCAGATACTCCGTGTAACCCCGCCCACCAGCACTGATTTTACAGTACTTTAACCAATAGTCCTCACTATGTATAGGCACTTCAAAATCACGTATTCACAAAACTTCGATCTGCCATGCTGGGCAGCCGAAAAACATGAAGAGATCCAAAATGTAGTTAAAACAAGGCTTTATTAGTGGAAACACATATTCCATGCCATAGTGCACAAGCACCTAAACAAGAGGTGGGGAACCACCATATATATCCTGCTAAAAAGCACCTCCTGTAGTATGGAGCAGGGTAGCGCTGTATACATAAAGGTACATAACATTAACCATAGCCTAAGTATATATAGTGCAACCAATACTAAACTGTATAAGTACCGAACATATAACAGCAATGACCATATCTACCTGTAGCTGGTTCAGCGTCCCACCTCACCCCAACGCGCGTTTCGCAGATAGCTTCTTCCGGGGGCTGATTTTACAGTGTACAAAGGAAGCTGCCAATCAGAGATGTGGGCGGGGTTATACACAGCTCAGCATTCATAGCACTGCTGCATCTACAGCAGAAAAAACAGGGATTGAAAAAAGAAAAATACACCTAGCAGCCAAATAACTGATACATAACTGGAATCAGGTTCTTTGTTTATACATCATGCTACTCTCACATTCTATAGCAAAACCCTGCTGACAGACTCCGTTTAAGCACAATTGTATATGCTGTCCTTCTCTCTAATGTCAAGAAATTTATGGGTTCTTCAACTAAAGGCCCTGTCACACACAGCGACGCTGCAGCGATACAGACAACGATGCCGATCGCTGCAGCGATACAGACAACGATGCCGATCGCTGCAGCGTCGCTGTTTAGTCGCTGTGTGGTCGCTGGAGAGCTGTCACACAGACCGCTCTCCAGCGACCAACGATGCTGAGGTCCCCGGGTAACCAGGGTAAACATCGGGTTGCTAAGCGCAGGGCCGCGCTTAGTAACCCGATGTTTACCCTGGTTACCAGTGTAAAATGTAAAATAACAAACAGTACATACTCACCTTCGCGTCCCCCGGCGTCCGCTTCCTGCACTGACTGAGCGCTGGCCCTAAGAGCAGAGCGGTGACGTCACCGCTGTGCTGTGCTTTCACTTTACGGCCGGCAGTCAGTCAGTGTGGGAAGCAGACGGCAAGGGACCTGACGGACACCGGAATTTGAGTATGTACTGTTTGTTTTTTTTTAAATTTACACTGGTAACCAGGGTAAACATCGGGTTACTAAGCGCGGCCCTGCGCTTAGTAACCCGATGTTTACCCTGGTTACCAGTGAAGACATCGCTGGATCGGTGTCACACACACCGATTCAGCGATGTCAGCGGGACCTCAACGACCAAAAAAAGGTCCAGGCCATTCCGACACGACCAGCGATCTCACAGTAGGGGCCTGATCGCTGGTACGTGTCACACATAGCGAGATCGCTACTGAGGTCGCTGTTGCGTCACAAAACTTGTGACTCAGCAGCGATCTCGCTAGTGATCTCGCTATGTGAGACGGGGCCTTAAGCCATCATTCAGATGTCCAAATATCGCGGTCACGGTACTGATATCATAATCTTTTACATTTTCACACTGGTCCCTGAGTTTTCAGCAGTCTCCTTATCATCACAGGCAGGATTACAATTAATGAGCTGATAACAAAGGATCCACCAATCATAGTAGGCCATGTCAAAGATTACACTGCTCCCTCTTCCTTCACAATGATTGTTTCACACACTCATTAGATGCTTCAGTACAATAGATAGGGTCAGTGTCCGTCTATTGCTCCTAATGTACATGTGCATTTCTTGAAACAAGAGGAAGAATGATTCTAAAACAAAATCCCCATGGCCAATGTAAAAATCGCAAGATTTAAAGTTTTCATTTTTAATAAATTCTGTAATATGGGAAACAAAAACAATTAAAAATGGATATCGGATTTAAGCAGTAGGTTATTTTCTGATGACCCCTTCTCTTTTATGCACTAAGTTAAAGCCCAGCTCATCCCTCTATGTACATGTTTTATTTTTCAGAATGTAGTTCCTGCTGAAGTGTCTCTGGTTTGTGTGGTGAAGCCGGATGAATTCTGGGATAAGAAAGTAACACATTTTTGCTTTTGGAAGGAGAAGGATCGCCTTGGTTTTGAGGTAAGAATGATAGGACTAAGCTTGATCTGTGAAGTAGCTCTTATCCGTGGAGGACTTGCTTTGACTACTGGGAACAGGATTAGGAAACCTTAATGTTTGACCTGAACTCATCAGCCCCTTATGTGCCAGTGTAGACCTCATGGGTTCCTTCTAGCCTCCTACACTTGATCTGCTTTCAGATCTGTAAGTCTGGTTCCATTTGTCCGACCGTCCAGCTTTCTTTCCCTCCAGCGCAATACTAATATGCTAGAGGGAAATTGATGAAGGATGTGATCCCGTAGCTTTCTATAGGATTGGTCCCATTCATCCGAGCCAGATTGGTTTTGGGACGAGATCAGAAAACGAAGTGTGCAGCATATTATGGTCCGGCTGTGGATGCTGGGCTGAGTATAAAGTACAACTCTGCATCAGTTGAGTCTGGCTCAAGTTGAAAGAAAATGGAAACCTCGCCTAAGGGCTGGCTTTTTGTGGGGAAGGAATTGGTCATCCTGCTGGCTGGATAAGATTTGCGTCTGTGTGTGTGTATATATATGTGTGTATGTGTATATATATATATATATATATATATATATATATATATATATATATATATATATATATATATATATATATACATACATACATACATACATACATACATACATACATACATACACACACATATATATATATATATATATATATATATATATATATATATATACTAGATGGTGGCCCGATTCTACCGCATCGGGTATTCTAGAATATGCATGTCCACGTAGTATATTGCCCAGCGACGTAGTATATTGCTCAGTGACGTAGTATATTGCCCAGTGACGTAGTATATTGCCCAGTAACGTAGTATATTGCCCAGTGACGTAGTATATTGCCCAGTTACGTAGTATATTGCCCAGTCACGTAGTATATTGCCCAGCCACATAGTATATTGCGCAGCGCTGTAGTATATTGCCCAGTTACGTAGTATATTGCCCAGCGACGTAGTATATTGCTCAGCGACGTAGTATACAGCACAGAGGCACGTAGTATATTGCCCAGGGACGTAGTATATTGCCCAGCGACGTAGTATACAGCACAGAGGCACGTAGTATATTGTCCAGGGACGTAGTATATTGCCCAGCGCCGTAGTATATTGCCCAGTTACGTAGTATATTGCCCAGCGACGTAGTATACAGCACAGAGCCACGTAGTATATTGCACAGCGAAGTAGTATAGAGCACAGAGCCATGTAGTATATTAGCCAGTCACGTAGTATATTGCCCAGCCACGTTTGTCACAGGTTAAAAAATAAAAAATAAACATATACTCACCTTTCCGAGGGCCCCTTGTAGTCCACGGCAGCTTCCGGTCCCAGGGTTGGTCTGAGCGCAGGTCCTGTGATGACGTCACGGTCACATGACCGTGACGTCACGTCAGGTCCTTGCCGCGCAGGACTTGTGATGACGTCGCGGTCACATGACCGTGACGTCATGGCAGGTCCTGCTGCCATACCATCTTTGCCACCGCAAGCTGCAATGGAAGATGGCGGGCGGCGCGAGCGGCTCAGCGGACTACAGCGGGTGAGTATAGCAGGTTATTTTTTTTTTATTTATTATTTTTAACATTACATTTTGTACTATTGATGCCGCATAGGCAGCGTGAATAGTGCAAAGTTGGGGACACACAGGGTTAATAGCGGCGGTAACGGAGTGCGTTACCCGCGGCATAACGCGGTCCGTTACCGCCGGCATTAACCCTGTGTGAGCGGTGTTTGCGGGCGCCGGGCAGTGAGTGCGGGGAGTAAGGAGCGGCCATTTTTTTCTGGACTGTGCGCGTCGCTGATTGGTCGCGGCAGCCATGACAGGCAGCTGCCGAGACCAATCAGCGAACGAATAACCGTGACAGAAGGACAGAAAGACGGAAGTACCCTTAGGCAAGTATATATATATATATATATATATATATATATATATATATATATATATATATACATACACACACTCACTGGCCACTTTATTAGGTACACCTGTCCAACTTCTTGTTAACACTTAATTTCTAATCAGCCAATCACATGGCGGCAACTCAGTGCATTTAGGCATGTAGACATGGTCAAGACAATCTCCTGCAGTTCAAACCGAGCATCAGTATGGGGAAGAAAGGTGATTTGAGTGCCTTTGAACGTGGCATGGTTGTTGGTGCCAGGAGGGCTGGTCTGAGTATTTCAGAAACTGCTGATCTACTGGGATTTTCACGCACAACCATCTCTAGGGTTTACAGAGAATGGTCCGAAAAAGAAAAAAAATCCAGTGAGCGGCAGTTCTGTGGGCGGAAATGCCTTGTTGATGCCAGAGGTCAGAGGAGAATGGGCAGACTGGTTCGAGCTGATAGAAAGGCAACAGTGACTCAAATCGCCACCCGTTACAACCAAGGTAGGCCTAAGAGCATCTCTGAACGCACAGTGCGTCGAACTTTGAGGCAGATGGGCTACAGCAGCAGAAGACCACACCGGGTACCACTCCTTTCAGCTAAGAACAGGAAACTGAGGCTACAATTTGTACAAGCTCATCGAAATTGGACAGTAGAAGATTGGAAAAACGTTGCTTGGTCTGATGAGTCTCGATTTCTGCTGCGACATTCGGATGGTAGGGTCAGAATTTGGCGTAAACAACATGAAAGCATGGATCCATCCTGCCTTGTATGGAGCATCTTTGGGATGTGCAGCCGACAAATCTGCGGCAACTGTGTGATGCCATCATGTCAATATGGACCAAAATCTCTGAGGAATGCTTCCAGCACCTTGTTGAATCTATGCCACGAAGAATTGAGGCAGTTCTGAAGGCAAAAGGGGGTCCAACCCGTTACTAGCATGGTGTACCTAATAAAGTGGCCGGTGAGTGTATATATATATATAGTGTTTTTTCTTACCTTTCCTCTTGGCTTAGCATATATTTGAGTGAAAGCCAGCTGCCATACTGGAAGCCTGGCATGGCTTCTGTGAAGAAATCAACTTTACTCCTCCCAGCAGCCTCAGATTTCAGTAATAGAGGCTTAGCCTAGGCCTCTAAAACTATTCCAGGGACTGGGCTGCTTTATTTTCTCTCCCTGCTTGGTGCGTTCTTTCCTTTTCAGTGCACAGTGACAGTGCTCTCTACTGTAGTTTTCTCACTTTTGTTTAGTCGGGGAGGAAGTGCAATATCAGTGCGCAGTTAGCAGAGATTGCAAACTGTGCATGTGTCGGAATTAATAACCAACACCAAAGCGTAGCCTAGGCCCCTAAAACTGTTTCAGGGGCTGGGCTGTTATATTTGCTCTACCTTCATGGTGCGTTCTCTCCTTTTCAGTGCACAGTGACAGTGCACTCTCTTGTAGGCTTGTCACTTCTCTTTAGCCGGGGAGGAGCGCAATGTCAATGCAATTGAAGTAAATATAGCTCAGCAGAAATTGCATACTGTGATACTGTGAATGTGTCGGGCATTAATAACCTGCCCATGTTCAGTAGAGAGAAGACGAGCTCCACACCTGAAACAGATATGACTAACGTCCCATTTCATTGTGCTGACAGCAGCTGGGGCAGTGCCGGCCCCCGAGGACTCGTTTGAGAGTCCCCAGTGCATTCTGGGATCCTGAAGCCATAAAAAAACAACTATTTTTGATTGAAGTACTTTAAAAAAGTGGTTACATTATGAGAGTAAATGATTAGAGATTTAGTTTGAACTTCACTCTAGGTTTTGTGCAACCTTTGTGCAAACTGGGCATTGAAACTACAATACTATGCAGCATGATATTGGAGGGTAAGGAGGCAAAGTAGGGTATAAATATTGTGCAAAAATGCTTACCTTCACAACGGATCATCAATGACACAGAAGTTTAGTTAGTTTTGAGTTTTGCAGAAAGATGAGACACATTTGTAGGTTCTTTAAACCTTTTTTGAAATCTTTTACTGGAAAGATTACTGCATAAAATGTGCCATTCTGGCTGTTACAAAAACAAAAAAAGACCTGATTGAATAAAACTAACAAGGTTAAACCAAGCCTATGATGAGATTAGATCCACAGATTGTCCCTAAAGGACTGCTGATCGGCAGCATGTCCCCGATTGGCGGTCATTTAACTGCTGCCGTTGTAATGAAGTAAGAGCAGCTTTCCTTCATGTTTCCGGGCAATGAGTATTTCAACTGCATTCATCAGGCTCTGAACAGAAGACGCCGCGTGCGCTGGCCCCAAAGTAATCATCAGTGGGGTGCACAGTGAATCACGCAGGCGTTATGTGATTATGAATAATGCTGTAGATCTTTACACTTTGTAACACAATAAGTAGCTCATTTTGGAAGACCTAGTTGTAAAATCGCCATTCAGCCGCCTGTGTAGCAAATATTCAGGTGCAATTATTTGACTGATTTGGTTCATATTTGTATGTCAGTGTCACGTATTTTTATTCTTATCGCTATCTTTTTTTTTTTTTCCTTTAATCAATTGAACAACTAATGTGTATATGTATATATGTATGTATATATATATATATATATATATATATATATATATATATATATATATATATATATATATATATATATATATATATATATATATATATACACAGTCAAAAAAAGTTGAAGCAGCACACCATACTGTTAGTTGCCGTTTGGGCTAATATAGGGCACCTAATAACTACAGTATGGTGTCCTGCTTCAACTTTTTTTGACCCTATATACAAGGATTGTTATGTGCCTGTGATTCTTTGCACCCTATTTTTTTATTGTGCCTTTCTTTGCCTTTTTATTGTGCATATATGCACATCTGTCGTGGGAGAGTGGAAAGACCCCCACTTACAGAGAACGTTTATGAGCTTTTCATGGCCTTCCTGCTTCCAATAGCCTGTTTTGGCCATTATTTGGAGAGAAATGATGTTGGGCACATATGATTCACGAATTTGGAGCTAAGTGAAAAAAAAAAAAGGTCTGTCTTCCTGTTTTTGAGTTTTTTTGGGGGACTTTTGGTTCCAAATGTTGCAAAAAATTTGTGGCGTACGCTAATCAGAAGTTCATTTCAAAGTTGCACTAAACATTACGACTTTTTAAAACGTTGCAATTGATGAATTGGGCAAAACCATCTGGAATCGCTAGAAGCTGATTAATTGTACAGTGATACGGAATATGTTTTCAATATATTTGTAAAAAAATATTATTATTAAGCAGAAGGGATAAACACACAGGCAAGCATATATAAAGTACTTAATAAAATAAAAAAAGTGCAAATAGAGTAATTAGGTGCAAAAAATAAAAGAAAAAGTCCCAAAACTAGACAAAAAACGGTACAAAGGCAAAGTTGAATCAGGACCATAGTTTTGTGCACATTTACTTTTTCCAGGACGCAGATGGGCTTCATTGGTAAACGCCATATACCCTGGAGGCATCTGACTCCCAGGTCGCTGCTGGGAACAGTGTTGTCAGAGTATTACAACACTTTTACGAACTGACAACAAAACATACAAAACCGAGGATGAAATAGATTTTATAGGAAAAAATTAGGAAATTTTCTTTCCTGTGTACGGTAATTACTTGTATATAGGGCAAAATAAAAGAGGAAAAAACAAACAAATGCCATATCTCGCCATATTTCCATGTTATTTTTAGCAATAAATAAATAATAAAAAGTGATGTGGCTTTCCCCCTATTTTTAATAACCAGCTAAGGCAAAGCAGACAATCCCACATCATCTGAAGTTTATGGATCGCCGACACAGCGCTCCATAGGCTTTTGCAGCCACCACTGCCGGACATACTACTCTGAGAGACCGGACGGCTATGAACTGATGTAACCTCGCTGACGTCGGTGAGGTTACATCAGTTCACAAGCAACTGGACCTCATGGAGCACAGTGACCGGCTATCCATGTGACCAGGCGGAATCGCTGGAGTACGCTCGGAATGCAGGACTACGCTGCCATCGTTTGACGCAGAGGACGGTCGACATTTTACAGCAACTGCCGCACTGCACTCTGCGTGAACCAGGGACTGTGAGGCCTAAAAATCTTAAAGGACACTTTTAAGATTACTAGAGTTCCCAGCTGCTTGAACACCGGGAGGCTGTGAGCTCTTGTAACTTTAGTTGACGGCTTTCGGGTGTCCCAGCAGCTGGGAGCTCCAGTAACCTTAAAGTCTCCCAGCTGTGTGCATACATTTCACTTTTGCAGAGTTTTTATTGCGATTTTGTGCAGAAATGAAGGCTGTTTAAAGCTAGTTGGAAAAAAAAGGAAAAATGGCTTATGTAAAGATATAAAATGATGAATAGGTACAGAGATGGAGAAATAGCCAACAGATATCCAGCAGCTTTCTAGGAATTAATTTTTTATAACCAGCTAAGAGAAAGCAGACAGTTATGGGCTTATATTATAAGGCTGGGGAGGCCCATGGTTAGCGTGAGAATCAGCAGCGGCTGCTACAGCATATCAAGCTTCCTTCTATGAACGAGCCTTCAATGCGGCGGATGTCGGAGTGGTGATCGTGGTGCCGTGGACTACGTCAGACCGGGGAGGACCTTTACTTTCTAATAAATGGGTAAATGAGGGGAATTGTCGGGGAGTGTGATTTCTAAATAAAGGACTTTTGTGTGTATTAAGCAGATGTAAATGATTAATGAATATTCACTGCTTCCCCCGCCCATCACTCAGCGCCGATAGATAGGTGGGGAAGCAGTGAATAGTCATTTTATCATCTAATCTCAGAGGTCAGTGGGCCGAGCATCGGTTTCCGGGGATTTCGATAGGCCTGATGACGCTCTACAGCCAGCCACTCACAGTAATGCCACTAGCCAACATGGCTACTGCATTACTGTGTATGGCAGGCAATCCCTGCATGATGATTGGCTGTCTAACAGCCGCGAAACATACAGGACAGGGACTCTAGCATTGCGCTCGAGCACCCCGATACTCGGACAAGTGACGAGCTTGTTAGAGCACATTGATGCTCAATCGAGTAACGAGCAGTGCCGAGCACACTAGGAGTGCAAAGATGGGAGCAATGGAGGCCTTTGGTAGTTCCCTGACTGTCGTGGCAATCTACTGGCAGCACAGAATGAGTGGCGAGGAGTGGGGCTGAGCAGAGCCATGACACTTAAAAAAGATTTCAGTGGCAGTTAAAGGGTATTCCCATCTCCAAGATCCTATCCCAATATGTAGTAGGTGTAACAATAATATTATCAAATACCTATAATTAGAAATGTAAGATAGTTCTTCTGATTCGCTGTGTTGCGTACCTCATGTGCAGGGCATTGCGGGACCTTAGGAATCCATGGTCACGACAACTAACATCTAACTAACTGTCCCTATATGAGTGGTTGTAAGCATGGATACCTAAGCGACTGAAATGCACTGCACATGGGGTAAGCGACATAGCTAATCAGAAGAACTATCTTACATTTCTAACTTTAGGTATTTGCTACTATTATTGTTACACCTACTACATATTGGGATAGGATCTTGGAGATGAGAATACCCTTTAAATGCCACTGACATCTTCATTTAAGTGTCATGGCTCTGCTCAGCCCCACTCCTCGCCACTGATTCTGTGCTGCCAGTAGATTGCCGCGACAGTCAGGGAACTACCAAATGCCTCCATTGCTTCCATCTTTGCACTCCTAAGCCCAACCTGAGGTTCCAATCCACTAGGAGCACTGAAAAATAAGTGGAATTTAATCAATGAAAAAAAAAAGTTGAAAAAATAATAAAAATATAAGATTAAATTAACCCCCTTAAAGTTGGTACAAATAATAATGACAGCTCTACACACCAAAAATCCGTTCACACAAAACCATTGGCAGAAAAAAAACAAAAAAAAAACAATCGGGTCTTGGGCAAGGGCGACACAAATTTTTTTTTTTTTTTTTCTCCAAGTTTAGAATTTATTTTACCCAATAAACTATAAAAATACAAGTTTAATATCCATGTGAAGAATTGTGTTATCAGGTTATTTTTTTACCGCACAACGCAGTAGAAATGGACAAAAAAAACCATGGCAGAATTGGGTTTTGTTATTTTTTTGTCCATAATTTCAGTGCAGTTGGAATTTTTTTTTTCTATGTTTTTAGTACATTATATAGTGAAAAATGCGCAAAAATGAACATTTTCCTGATGAGGAAGGGGTTAATTATATGTGACAACACCTTTTATGTCCGTTTTTGCTATTATTATTTTTAAGGTATAAGAATTCGCCAATAATGTGTCTAAGTTTCATGCTGTACCATTTTTCGTACTAAAATCTGAATTTAATTTCCACCCCTGGAGCACGATTAGATAGAAGCGTACGTTCGCCACTATTTTTTTTGTGCTTGCTGCAAAGTGCAGAAATTGGAAATAAATTCCCTGGAGCTGTTGTAGCTCGTCTGATGCCCGGCCCGTGTTTTCCCAAGGATCACAGTTATATTACAGCAAATCAGTGCAAACAAACACAGCCGTGCAAACACACCGACCATAAACCTTCCGCGCACAGTGTGGATCGGGGATCGTCCGCAGGAGGTGGGACACAAGGACGATTTACATATACAGTATGTTAATATAACGTTACCAGGCATGTATAGGGGGTAAATCGTCTTTACCGAGCAATATTTAAGACCCCGTAGAGTCCTATCTATGACTCTTATCACAATGAATCATTGTCGCAGGATGTAAAGTAATAAAAGCAGGCTTCATGACTTAAGAAGAAGCTTCTCCATTGTATTTGACAATCATTCCTTTGGGAACGTGTAACTTGCGTTTCCGTGCTGCGGAGTGACACAGATTGTCTTTGTTCTGAAGTTCGCAGTCATTGTTTGATTGCACCAGCCGGACCCTGCCCTTTATTTCCTGTACTCGACCATTATAATGGTTCCCGAGGAAGCAGAATGTTGGATTTCCTATATGCCCACATTATTCTCGCCATCCATAGGACTGATCCCTTATTACTATTTCAGTGTTTTAAAGGGAAACTGTCAGCAGGTTTTTAGCACCTAAACTAATGTCATCTGCGTAACGCATCTGAAATCTTGGTGACGTCCATACCTTTATATTAAAAGTCAGTGCATCTGTTTTCTTGAAATGTTCTTGTCCTGTTCTTGTGAATGGTTATGAAAATGAGCTCGCAAGGGCAGGGGCTTGGACTTTACTTACATCTCTCCAACTTCTCCTCCTCTTTCTCCTCCTACTCTCTATGACTGACAGGTCACTCCTCTATGACCTGCTCGTCTCTTGGACTTCACTTCCAGCTCTCCTCGTTCTCCTCCTCGTTCTCCTCCTCGTTCTCCTCCTCGTTCTCCTCCTCGTTCTCCTCCTCGTTCTCCTCCTCGTTCTCCTCCTCGTTCTCCTCCTCGTTCTCCTCCTCGTTCTCCTCCTCGTTCTCCTCCTCGTTCTCCTCTTTTTTTTCTCCTCCTCGTTCTCCTCCTTTTTCTCCTCTTTCTCCTCCTTCTCTTCTTTCTCCTCCTCCTTCTTCTCCTCTCTGACTGCCAAGTCACTCTTCTCTATGACCTGCTCCCCCACCTGAGATCTCGCACATCACTATCATTCCCAGGGATGGCACAATACGCAGATCTCTCAGCTATTGCAGCGTCATCGATACCTTACGGTGCATGCGTCTCCCCCGGCAATGAGTGCGCCTATGCAAGATCAACCAACACAAACTGGTAAAGATTGGCAATGAGCCTTCATGTGAACTCTCTTTTCACCTATCATGGACCAGTGTAAATGGGTCTTAAAATAGGTCTATCACCAGGTCTAACAGCCGCCTCTATATAAATCCTCTCACCTTGATGAGGCTGGTGTAGTTGCTTTGCCAATCCACCTCCAAATTACTCTATATTCCCTCCTGAAAACTCAGTATTTTTAAGAGTCCAGCCATACACTGCCAGACTTTAGGAGTCCAAGTGTATGCAAACTGCAAACTTTATCTCCACCTACAGTATCGACCAAAGGCCTTCAGTGTGAATGTACAATTTTTATAGTCATGAAAATACAGAAAAATCTTTAAATGAGACTGTACTGTATCTTGGTTGATTGACAAGCTCTTCTCACTCTCCTGCTGAAATCTTGCACATGTTCAGTAGACACTGCAGTCTCCATAGTACTGCAACCGAAAAAGCCTGCCTTTCAGCTTTGTGTACCAACAGTTACTAGCATCCTCTGCTACAAGGACCAAGTTTACCCAATGAATATGTTCTATTTATGGCATCACATGGTAGATTTGCCCAGACTATAGGAATGTCAATCATGCGGCTGGGGCAGGAGGTAGTAGATAAAGCTGAATGAAGCACAAGCCTACTCAATCTCTACAGTTGGCATCTTCCTGGCTTGATTGATGTGGATGACACGTCCTACATCCTCCCTAAATCGCTGCAAATCTTTTACCTGGGCAGAGCAATGCCCTGTACTGCGTAATGCGTCGGCAGCAGCTTCATGTCCGAGGTAATAGGCGCTGGGGCAATATAGCACTTTACTCTGCTCTTAGTTAGCTTCCATTACATTGCCTCAAGTTATATACGGCGATTTGTGAATGGTGTACTCCAACTGGTTGTCACCACACACACTTGTCTTTGTACTCCTCACCTGGTTGCCACCACACACACTTGTCCTTGTCTTTGTTCTCCTAATCTGGTTGCCGCCACTCCTGCTTGACTTTGTACTCCTCACCTGTTTGCCGCCACACACGCTTGTCTTTGTACTCCTCACCTGGTTGCCGCCACATACGCTTGTCCTTGTACTCCTCACCTGGTTGCCGCCACATACGCTTGTCCTTGTACTCCTCACCTGGTTGCCGCCACATACGCTTGTCCTTGTACTCCTCACCTGGTTGCCGCCACATACGCTTGTCCTTGTACTCCTCACCTGGTTGCCACCACATACGCTTGTCCTTGTACTCCTCACCTGGTTGCCACCACATACGCTTGTCTTTGTACTCCTCACCTGGTTGCCGCCACATAGGCTTGTCTTTGTACTCCTCACCTGGTAGCCACCACACACTTGTCCTTGTACTCCTCACCTGGTAGCCACCACACATGCTTGTCTTTGTACTCCTCACCTGGTTGTCACCACACACGCTTGTCTTTGTACTCCTCACCTGGTTGTCACCACACATTCTTGTCTTTGTACTCCTCACCTGGTTGTCATCACACACGCTTGTCTTTGTACTCCTCACCTGGTTGCCGCCACATAGGCTTGTCTTTGTACTCCTCACCTGGTTGCCACCACACACTTGTCCTTGTACTACTCACCTGGTTGTCACCACACACTTGTCCTTGTACTACTCACCTGGTTGTCACCACAAACGCTTGTCCTTGTACTCCTCACCTGGTTGTCACCACACATGCTTGTCTTTCTACTCCTCACCTGGTTGTCACCACAAACGCTTGTCTTTCTACTCCTCACCTGGTTGTCACCACACACGCTTGTCTTTGTACTCCTCACCTGGTTGCCACCACACACGCTTGTCTTTCTACTCCTCACCTGGTTGCCGTCACACATGCTTGCCACCATCTGAACCAAATAAGTTGGTCTCATCAGACCACAGGACATGGTTCAAGTAATCCATGTCCTTAGTCTGCTTGTCTTCAACAACGTGTTTGCGGGCTTTCTTGTGCATCATCTTTAGAAGATTCTTCCCACTGGGATGACAGCCATGCAGACCAGTTTGATGCAGTGTGCGGTGTATGGTCTGAGCAGTGACAGGTGGACCCCCCACCTCTTTAACATCTGCAGCAATGCTGGCAGCACTGATACGTCCATTTTGCGAAGACAACCTCTGGATATGACGCTGATCACGTGCACTCAATTTCTTTGGCTGACCATGGTGAGGACAGTTCTGAGTGGAACCTGTCTTAATAAGCTGTATGGTCTTGGCCACTGTTCTGCAGCTCAGTGTCAGGGCGTTGGCAATCTTCTTATAGCCTCAGCCATCTTTATGTAGAGCAGCAAGTCTCTTTTTTCAGATCCTCAGAGAGTTCTTTACCACGAGGATCCATGTTGACCTTCCAGTGACCAGTATGAGAGAGTGTGAGAGCGAGAACACCAAATGTAACACCCCTGCTCCTCATTCACACCTGACACCTTGTAACACATAAATCACCTGACACCAGGGAGGGAAAATAGCTTTTGTCACACTTTGACCATTTTCACTTAGGGGTGTACTCACTTTTTTTTGCTAGCAGTTTAGACATTAATGACTGAGTATTGAGTTATTTAGAGGGCACTAAATTTACACTGTTATACAAGCTGTACACTGACTACTTTACATTGTATCAATGTGTCAGATCTTCTATGTTGTCCCATGAAAAGATATACCAGAATAAAATATTTACAAAAATGTGAGGGGTGTACTCACTTTTGTAACATAGTAATATAGTTAACAAGGCCGAAAAAAGACATTTGTTCATCCAGTTCAGCCTATATTGTGAGATACGGTATATTCATAAATACACCAGTCTTCTGAACGCTGTGCTGGTTTCATGACCTCATTGAATACATTTCACATCATGGAGGACTATTTCCTAACCACACTTGTTCTCTGTTTGACATTTACAAAAAAAATGGAAATAAAACTTGTTCAACAAAAAGCAAGAAATGTCTTTATTTTGTAGAGAAAGGATTGCTCCTTGCAGGGGGATCTTGGTGTTTTTTTTTTTTTTTGCAGTTAATTTACTTAATAATTAATAACAGTTTTTGGAATTACTGAGGAATAACATCATTAAGGTCTAAAATAACATCGGGTTCTCCTTTATGAGCCAAATACTTCATGTGAAAATGCAGTGAACGGCACGTGGCATAGATATAAATGTAGTTACTCCACTGCGCGCCTGTTCTCTTGCAACTTCGGGTCTCCATAAATTACCCAAATGGGGGTGTTTTTCCCCCTGTGTGACCCACCAGTAAGGAGGTGGAAATGTGGCCTTGCATGTGTGCTGCTATTTTTGTTGTATTTGCATCAGTAGTAAAACACTATAAGCTGTCTTAGTAACTTGCATTGATGGAAACTTGCAAGCTGACACATGCTGCCTGAATCACGGAGAGCATGAATCCGAGATCTCCTACTGCATTCTACACATCTATGTTTTACTCTGAAACGTTCTGGGGTTCCAGGGAAATCCATGATTGTGAAACGTTCCAGGGAAATCCATGATTGTGAAACTTTCTGGCATTCCAGGGAAATCCATGATTGTGAAACGTTCCATCATTCCTGGGAAATCCATGTTTGTGAAACGTTCCATCATTCCTGGGAAATCCATGATTGTGAAACGTTCCATCATTCCTGGGAAATCCATGATTGTGAAACGTTCTGGCATTCCAGGGAAATCCATGATTGTGACGCGTTTCAGCATTCCAGGGAAATTCATGATTGTGAAACGTTCTGGCATTACAGCGAAATCCATGATTGTGAAACGTTCTGATGTTCCAGGGAAATCCATGATTGTGAAACGTTCTGGCATTCCAGGGAAATCCATGATTGTGAAACTTTCCAGGGAAATCCATGACTGTGAAACGTTCCAGAGTTCCAGGGAAATCCATGATTGTGAAACGTTCCATCATTCCTGGGAAATCCATGTTTGTGAAACGTTCCATCATTCCTGGGAAATCCATGATTGTGAAACATTCCATCGCTCCTAGGAAATCCATGATGGTGAAACGTTTGTTAGTTCCAGGGAAATCCATGATTGTGAAACGTTCGATCATTCCAGGGAAATCCATGATTGTGAAAGGTTCGATCATTCCAGGGAAATCCATGATTGTGAAACGTTCTGGCATTCCAGGGAAATCCATGATTGTGAAACGTTCGATCATTCCAGGGAAATCCATGATTGTGAAATGTTCGATCATTCCAGGGAAATCCATGATTGTGAAACGTTCGATCATTCCAGGGAAATCCATGATGGTGAAACGTTTGGGAGTTCCAGGGAAATCCATGATTGTGAAACGTTCGATCATTCCAGGGAAATCCATGATTGTGAAACGTTCGATCATTCCAGGGAAATCCATGATTGTGAAACGTTCGATCATTCCAGGGAAATCCATGATTGTGAAACGTTTTGGCATTCCTGGGAAATCCATGATTGTCAAACGTTTCAGAGTTCCAGGGAAATCCATGATTGTGAAACGTTTAGGCGTTCCAGGGAAATCCTTGATTGAAAGCATGGTTGAATATTAGGCGACTAGCCCAATAGGCAGATCCTTGCCCACTAAGCTACACTGATATGTCTCTTTATACACACATATCGTGAGTCATGTACAAAAATTCAGAAAAAAACAATGTAGATCTACGCATGTCAGATGGCATCTGTAATCTGAAACACGTAGATCTACATTGTATTTTATGGATTTTGGGACATGACAATTGATGTCTGAATTTAAACCCTGGGATTTTCTATTAAATACATTTTTCTGCCCACCGTAGAGCTGACATTTTGCTGCTATGGGATGAAGATGCTTCTCATAGAATGCACTTAGACACAGTGTTATTCAGGGGTCAGCAGTTCTACGTCGGAGGTGTATCACTGCTGCTCTTAGGAGAACAAGTCTCGAGTCTTGAAGTGCTAACGGTTAGCACTGAGTGATCAAGGAATAGAAGATGACTTGAGCAGTGCCTGATTAGAAAAACATCCAAAGTTGCACTGCTCATGTCACCTGACTGCTGCAGACAATCAGTCCTGCTGCTGGTGGAACAGGGGACATCTCTGCCAGGGCCAGGTGAGTATAATTTTGCTTATTCTTTAAAATTCCAAACCCCACAGAAACTTTCTTTTGATGGACAACAACATTAAAAATGCAATAGTTCAAGTGTCTGCCTTCAGATGTACATAATATTGTTTTCTGTTGATAATGCAAATCACTTACTAAATATTCTGTCTGTAAGGGTATGTATCCACGTTCAGGATTGCATCAGGATTTGGTCAGGATTTTTCATCAGTATTTGTAAGCCAAAACCAGGAGTGGGTGATAAATACAGAAGTGGTGCATATGTTTCTATTATACTTTTCCTCTAATTGTTCCACTCCTGGTTTTGGCTTACAAATACTGATGAAAAATCCTGACCAAATCCTGATGCAATCCTGAACGTGGACACATACCCTAAGACAATGAATAGAGATGTAATAGTATGATAATCCACTCTTTCTATTATCATGAGGCGGAGGGCCGGGGATATCCATTAAGCAGTGTGTGACGTTTTCATCCTCCCGGATTATATACTCACTCTGTACTCTGCTGCAGACGGACGTCGAGGGTTTGGGCAAATTTTGTTGACTTCTTCCTTTGGTCAATTGTTTCACATGTCATTTTTATCTCTTGATGTGTCATGTAAATTTTGCTTCATGGGTAAAAGATTATCCGTTCCGGACAGCCTGAGAAGTAAAACCTAGCGGCCTGTGAAAGTATGAAATTAATTTGAATTTAGATTATATTTTTTGCGAATGAAGGATTGACTTTTCATCCATATCCAATATTGTGGTTTTAATCAAATCCCGTAGCTGACAGCCAGAGATTTGTAAAACTGGAATATTTATGCATTGTGACATTCAGTATATGAGTTTACAAAGATTTACAAATCACATAATACCCTTATAGGTTACATTTTAACTTGTACACTTTCTACAGTGAAATGCGCCAAGAGCATATTTTTTTTTTATGCCCTTTTTTGTTATTACGGAAATCTGAACTCTGTGATTAAGATCACATAGAGTAAATGCACGTCAGAAAAATCCATCGTGAATCTTTTTTGGAATCCGCCGCAGAAATCCAAGGCAAATTCTTTTTGAGCAGAATCCACTTGAAATCAGCCTTAATTAGTTAGTAATTAATTCCCCACCAAATGCATGTGCATATTTTTTTCTGCTGAGAGTGCATGTGTTTGGATGGACTGGTGATAGATACCATATATTTCGAATATGGCTCATACAACCCAAACTCGATGGATAGATGGTGTTACCACTGTGATTGCTCGTGATGCCTGTTGCTGGGCTGAACCCCAGATCTTGTAAGGGGACTGTTTGTTAATTGAAAGCATTAAAGCCAATTCAATAGAGGAACTTAGTAAAGAAGACCTATCGCCTCATAGGAAAATTCACGTGGTAAAAGGGAATCATAATTTATCCATTTTTCAAATACAGTATACAGATTATGAATAGTTAAAAAAAAAAACACCTTAAATCTGGCAATAAAAACGCTAGCCCTTAAAGGGACTGAAGTGGAAGTTCTATTTGGGCGCTCCAAAATTTTGGCAGCTGTGTGAGACATCAAGCCTGGGAGATCCCACTAGACAGAAGGCAGTGACACTGAATGCAGCATGGAAATATGGGAGCTCTGTGCTGCTGGCTTCATGCTTAATGTTTTGATATTTGAAGCTACTGTATGTAAGATGGATTCCTGTTTTATTATGGAGCAGCAGGGGGAAGAAGAGAATACAAAGTTTTGCATCAGTTGTCATTTCTATCACAATTTCACCTCAGTGTATCTGTTAGGCTTTGTGTAGCAAGAGACTCAGATAAACCTTTTAGAAGCAGCTTTGTCGCCGTCTATTAGATTAAACTTTTAGAAGCGGCTATGTCCTCCTTTTTAAATTAACCCTTTAGAAGCGATTGTATTTGTGTCCTTTTTCTGGGTTACATAAAACACACAGTCCTCTTACTACAGACAGTCCCCCACATACAACTTGCGTACGACAAATGATGAGCGTAAGTCCTCATCCAAGTGACATGTTCGAGTCCCCGCGGCCACATGTTTTGTGGCTGTTAAGACAGCCACAAAACATGCGTGGATTGCCTGACAAACACGTGCAATCCCCATGTGGTTTGTAGCTGCCTAACAGCCGCAAAACATGCGGGTACTTGAACATGTCACTTGAGCACCCGTGATACTCTGTGCATACCCGCACAACCCTGGCAAACTCGAGCAACAAGCGCTTACGCTCATCACTACGTACGACCTATACAAAAAAAACAATATACTCACCTCAACGCTGAGCTGACCTCTCTTGCCACCGTCCATCCTCTTCTTTCTGCAGTCGTCCGCTGCATCTCTGGCCTATGCGCTGTAGGCCAGGCTCCCAGCCACATCCAGTCTGGAGCCCGCTATGCATCAGAACACTCCTCATCTTTGCAAACTTATCACGTTCCAGCATTAACCTGGTAGGATGTCCTGGCCTATGGAGAAGAAGCTGGAGATACAGTGCTCTCGACAACGGAAAGAAAAGGACAGGACAGCAAAGTGAGTATTGTGGCTACGTCCTGGCCCTGGAGGTCACTGCATGGGATGACCTGTCCTTCAAGAGAATAGGAGCTAATCTGCAGTACTCTGCAGCTGCCACTACATATCGAACCGAACTGTGCTGTTCAGCTCCATTGAATGTTTATATCCAGACACCACGAGAGCTGTTCATTGGGTGTGATGGATGTCAGAACCACAACAATCTGATGGTCTTTCCTATGGATGGGTAATCTATATTCTATGACAAGAGAAAGTGGTTTGACACAAAAGTTTGTAAAATACTTTGCCTCCTCACTGCTGATATGAGAAAATACTTCCTCTATACTCAGTAACATGGCTCTGCAGTTCTAGTATATGGTCGTGTGAATTAACTGTAAATGTAACATCCGACCTAATGTGCAAACGCTGCACGTCTTAGGCTACTTTCACACTAGCGTTAACTGCAATCCGCCACAATGCGTCGTTTTGCCGAAAAAACGCATCCTGCAAAAGTGCTTGCAGGATGCGTTTTTTCCCCATAGACTTACATTAAGCGACGTATTGCGACGGATTGACACACGTCGCAACCGTCGTGCGACGGTTGCGCCGTGTTGTGGCGGACTGTCGGGACCAAAAAACGCTACATGTAACGTTTTTTGCTCACGACGGTCCGCTTTTTCCGACTGCGCATGCGCGGCCGGAACTCCGCCCCCACCTCCCCGCACTTCCCCGCACCTCACAATGGGGCAGCGGATGCGCTGGAAAAATGCATCCGCTGCCCCCGTTGTGCGGCGGAGACGACGCTAGCGTCGGGGACCTCGGCCCGACGCTAGTGTGAAAGTAGCCTTATGGTCTGTACTAAAGGAAACTTTCAAGTGTGAAGAGACATTTTCTATCTTGTGCTCACGAGTTTGAGTGTTTCATGGTCCATTCTGTAATGTGTGTTCCTTCTGCTAGATAATATCCAGGTTAATGTAACATTTTGGGAAGTGGATGCAGCCAGTTTATGTTTGTCACTCTTATTGCGCTTTTTTCTAGGTGATCTTGGTGTCTGGTAATAAGCTGACAAGGTACATAGAACCATCCCAGCTCACAGAAGAGTTCGGAGGAAGCCTTACTTATGACCATATGGATTGGCTGAATAAGAGACTAGTAAGTAAAAATCAAAACAAAATTACGTACACACATCCGTCATGGATTTATCATTGCTGATTTATTAATGTATCATCAGAAAATGACACCTTGTTTGAATCACTTGGTTTCTATGTTAAATGTACTTATTTGTGTGTGTGTGTGTGTGTGTATATATATATATATATATATATATATATATATATATATATATATATATATATATATATATATATATATATATATATATATATATATATATATATATATATATAACATGTACATTGACCCTGCTCCCCCCTCTCTTCTCAATGAAGTTTGCACACTCTCATTAGATGCTTCAATACAAAAGCTACGGTCAGAACTAGTGATGTGCGAACGTGCTCGGATAAGGTGTTATCTGAGCATGCTCAGGTGTTAACCTAGTGTCTTCAGCATGCTCTAATACTATGCTGGAGTCGCCGGGGCTGCATGTCTCAGGGCTGTTCGACAGCCACAACATATCCAGGGATTGCCTAAGAAACAGGCCATCCCTGCATATGTTGTCGCTGTCAAACAGCCCTGAGACATGCAGCCCCGGGGACTTGGACATATTATTCTAGCATGCAGAAGACACTTGGATAACACCTTATCTGAGCACGTTCGCACATCACTAGTTCTGACCCTATCTTTTGTATTGAAGCATCTAATGAGAGTGTGCAAACTATATTGTAACAAGAGGGGGAGCTGGGTCAACTGTGAAATGGCATTTGTGAATGGTGAATCCTGTGTATAGAGGTGTCACCTGTTATTTTAATCCTGCCTCTGAGACTTCTGAACAGTCTTGTGTATAGAACACAAACTTGAGTCAAAAATAGCCCCAGTGTGAAAATTGCAAGATTATTATTACTTTTTTTAAAAAATACAATTGTGATATGAAAAAAATAAAAGCAATGCCATTTTTTTTTTTAGATTAAATTTATCACAAATTCTGATTTAAACAATGATGACGAGTTGTCTGTAGATTCAGCTGTGATGGATTATTTGTGTGACCATTGCGGGCTGTATTTTATTCCCCGTCAGCAGTATTGTTCTTTTTATAATGGGTCGTGCTCGCAGTGTTTCTGCGTGTAATATGTTATTTGTATTCATTCTGCCAAACAGAATAGAAGTTCTTCCTCTTTTGTGCGGGATAATGTTTTGCCTCTGCATTGCAGGTATTCGAGAAGTTCACAAAAGAGTCGACATCGCTTCTGGACGAGCTGGCTGTTATCAACAATGGAAGTGATAAGGGAAATCAGAACGAGAAAGACAGGTTTGTGAAACAGGCTGATTGTACTGTGCTTGTACTTGTGCTGTGCAGCGCTATCATCATAATCCCATTATCAGAAAGCCGTGCGTGCCGCCTGCCTGCCCGAACCAGCAGAGGAAGGAGCGTGAAGAGTCATTCAGCGTGGAATGTGCATCCGCACAGCATCTGCGGGGGCTTCGTTCTCTCTAAATAATGGCCGACTTAATGGGGAGCTCCACCTTTGATCTCCGCTGCATCTGTAGCCTGTAAATAAAAGAGGTAGCGCTTTGTCATTTCTCAACAATATTTGTATTATCGGAGAAGTTAGAAGCCAGAAATGATGGACAATGAACTCGCACATCATGGTTTTGGTATTTTAACACTCCGATAAGGTCCATCAGAAAAGTTTTATAGTATCGGAAACATTTATACATAACTTCCCTGTAAGATAAAACCCAAGATAAAAACAAAATGACCATATACCCTGTAGTAACAGTAATTGTACATGTAAATGACATAGGGTACTTAGTAGCGATGAGCGATCGTGCTGGGATAAGGTGTTATCTGAGCATGCTCTGGTTCTAACAGAGTTTCTTCAGCATGCTCGAGTATGTCTGAGTCCCCCTGGCTGCATGTCTCGCGGCTGTTCGACAGCCGCAACACATGCAGGGATTGTCTAACAAACCAGTAATCCCTGCATTTTTTAATCTATCTAACAGACGTGAGACATGCAGCCGCGGGGACTCGAACATATTCGAGCACGCCGAAGATACTTGGTTATGACCGGAGCACGCACAGATAACACCTTATCCCAGCACATTCGCTCATCACTAATACTTAGTTAACAGTATTTTGATCAACGTAAATGTCATCCCACCACGACAAGGCGTATCCAATCTGGACGTTCTATCTCTAGTATCTAGCACGGTCCTATCCTATCTCACCATATGTCAACCCACCCCAATATAGGGAAGGGCAGAGCAGGACCCAGCCCTGACTATTCAGACACCTGCCCATGGGAAGCTATAAAGGTGAAATGCCTAGCTCTAAAAGGGGGCCATGCCCCTCAATGTACAAAGTACAAAAAAACACAGGAAAAACAATGAAATGAGCCGGAGCATGAGTTGGTTTAAGTGCAATGTGTAAGAGCAAGTACACACTGTGGCCATTTCACAGACCAAACCCCCCCAATAAAAAAGAAAATGAACACACATACCCTGTTGTAAGTACATGGTAATAGTACATGTCAATAAAATAGGGAACTTGGTCAGCACTATTTTGCTAAAAACCTCACCTTGTGTTAGCCAACCTCAATAAAGATAAGGACAAGCAGGGAAGGAAAGGTAGTTTCTAGGCAGGATCAAATAGAAAAATAATACAACCTTACAGAAAATGAGAAAAAAAAATGCCGCAGAAAATTGGAATAGAAAAAATATTACAATTCTTTGTTTGATGTCATCAGTAGGTCAAACCCCACCACATAGGAATTTATACAAGTCTTTCTGAACTGGTTGGGATCTGTATCCGGTGAGCTCCCTGCAACAGTGATGGCTGCTAAACTGTATTTATACAGATAACTTAATACTATCTAACGTGATTTTATTAGAAACAACTGCCAATGGATTAAACATAAATAAATAAAAATTACCGAATTTTTCCCCAGTGATCGAGTGCCAAGTCTGCAGTGCTGTACCAATCTCTGGTTACATGCAGTCAATGGCTGCAGCAGTCACAGGCCCTACTACTGGCATCATGGCTCCCATCACTGAGTGGTGATGCCAGAAGTACAGCAGATTAGCGCTGCAGCCCCTGATTGGCTGCAGTGATCACGTGCCGGATGCATGTAGCTCCCTCTGTTAATACTGTAGCTACCTGCCTGTTAATTTTTAGGCCCACAGTAAGACAAAAAAAAAGAAAAAAAATTGTTCTAGATAACCTTTTTAAAGCATTTACCGTATCTTTCAGACTATAAGACTCACCTTACCATAAGATGCACCCTAGGTTTTAGACAGCAGAAAATAGGAAAAACATTTTTTCCTATTAATTAAAATTTCCCTAGTGGTATAAAGTGGAGAAGTCAATTTCACTAATTTTAAAGGGCACCTGTCAGGTCCCCCATGCCCTCCAATCCAGGAGCATTCGGCTATGTGGGATTCAACTCCCTCTCTAACCAGCCCTGTATTGCATAATCCGTTAAATAAATGCTTTAAAGAAGCATTTAAGACCTCCCCTTTTCCTTTGCTAATGAGGGCTTTGACTAGTTTCCCAGCCAGGTGTACGCTTCCCGGCTTCAGAGGCGCACACTGCACATGACCGGAACTTCAGAAGATGGCTCCCAGTCATTCACAGTGCACCTCTGAAGCCAGGAAGTGTACACCCAACTTCAGAGATGCAGTAACACTGCTGGAACGACGATGATACGGCTTGTGTAAATTATGTTCTCACTCCCACAGGGGTGTGATAACACGGAAAGAGGGCTGACTATTCTGGGAAACGTAACGCCCCATCAACTAGTCAAAGCCCTCCTCAGCATAGGAACAGCGGAGGTTACAAATGCTTTTTTAAAGCATTTACTTAAAGGGAATCTGTCACCCCCAAAATCGAGGGTGAGGTAAGCCCACCGGCATCAGGGGCTTATCTACAGCACTAGATGGTGGGCCGATTCTAACACATCGGGTATTCTAGAATATGCATGTATGTATATAGCAGCCACATAGTATATAGCACAGGCCACGTATACATTGGAGCCATGTAGTATATAGCAGACAAATAGTACGTGGCCTGTGCTATATACTATGTGGCTGCTATATATATATATATATATATATATATATATATATATATATATATATATATATATATATATATATATATATATATATATATATATATATATATATATATATATATACATATACATACATATATGTTGTTGTAGAATACCCGATGCGTTAATACAGCCCACGCAGTATATAACACTCGCCACGTAGTATATAACACAGCCCTAACAGTATATAACACAGCTCACGTACTATATAACACAGCCCACGCAGTATATAGCAGCCACGCAGTATATAACACTCGCCACGTAGTATATAACACATAAACTTGGCACACACGTGGTCAAATGAAAGTGAGATTTAATTGAAAGAGAGTACATACAATATTGACGTTTCGGTCTCAGGTTAGACCTTCATCAATGTACTAAATAAAGAAAAATAGTGAAACAAAAATAAAATGGGTATATACAATAATATTTACAGTATTGTCAATCATAATAACTTATGATTGACAATACTGTAAATATTATTGTATATACCCATTTTATTTTTGTTTCACTATTTTTCTTTATTTAGTACATTGATGAAGGTCTAACCTGAGACCGAAACGTCAATATTGTATGTACTCTCTTTCAATTAAATCTCACTTTCATTTGACCACGTGTGTGCCAAGTTTATCCACAACATAAGTACGGTTTGGGCACCTACTTGTGCACCACAATTTATAGTAGTGCCTACGGCTATCTTCCACGTAGTATATAACACAGGCCACGCAGTATATAACACTGGCGACGTAATTCATAGCACAGCCCACGCAGTACAAAGCACAGCCCACATAGTATCTAACATTGGCCACGTAGTATATAGCAGCCACGCAATATATATATATAACACAGCCCACGTAGTATACAGCAGTGTGGGCACCATATCCCTGTTTAAAAAAATTATTAAAATAAAAAAGTTATATACTCACCCGCCGGGATCCAGCGAAGCTCTGGCGATGCGCGCATAGGCAGCATTAATAGTAAAAAGTTGGGGGAGACACAGGGTTAATAGCAGCGATAACGGAGTGCGTTACCCGCGGCATAACGCGGTCCATTACCGCTGGCATTAACCCCGTGTTTGCGGTGACCGGAGGGGAGTATGCGGGCGCCGGGCACTGACTGCAGGGGAGTAGGGAGGGACTAATTGGACTGTGGCCGTCGCTGATTGGTCGCGGCAGCCATGACAGGCAGCTGGCGAAACCAATCAGCGACGCGGGATTTCCGTGACGGAAATTCCCGACAGAAAGACGGAAGTACCCCTTAGATAATTATTATATATATATATATATATATATATATATATATATATATATATATATATATATATATATATATATATATATATATATATACTAGATGGTGGCCCGATTCTAACGTATCGGGTATTCTAGAATATGTAGGTAGTATATAGCACAGGCTACGTACTATATTGCACAGTGACGTAGTATATAACACAACCGACGTAGTATATAACATAGCTACGTAGTATATAGAAGAGCTATGTAGTATGTAACACAGCGTACGTAGAGTATAGCAGAGCTACGTAGTATATAACAGCCATCCTAAATCACCACAAGAACACAGTTATATCCCATAAAAAATCACTTTTATTAATATACCTTTAAAAACAATATATAGGCACAAGGGACAAAGGTAGGGGTAGTGGAACACCGAACCACAATACACTGTAAACACAGGGACCTGTGAAACCCCCCATAGCTGGTACACCCAGCAGCACTGAGTAGTAATAGGATAACAGCCCGAAAAAATAAAAAGAATGGTAGATAAAATACGACAGGCGTGATATCAAGCACCTACATAGGTGCAGACACAATTAAATATGCACTGTACCTGGTGTGTACACCAACTGGGGGGCCAGGACCCACCCCGACGCGCGTTTCGGAGCAGGAACACTGCTCCTTCCTCAGGGGGCGACGCCGACGCCCCCTGAGGAAGGAGCAGTGTTCCTGCTCCGAAACGCGCGTCAGGGTGGGTCCTGGCCCCCCAGTTGGTGTACACACCAGGTACAGTGCATATTTAATTGTGTCTGCACCTATGTAGGTGCTTGATATCACGCCTGTCGTATTTTATCTACCATTCTTTTTATTTTTTCGGGCTGTTATCCTATTACTACTCAGTGCTGCTGGGTGTACCAGCTATGGGGGGTTTCACAGGTCCCTGTGTTTACAGTGTATTGTGGTTCGGTGTTCCACTACCCCTACCTTTGTCCCTTGTGCCTATATATTGTTTTTAAAGGTATATTAATAAAAGTGATTTTTTATGGGATATAACTGTGTTCTTGTGGTGATTTAGGATTTCTGTTGTGGCAGTTGTCCCTATTAAGTCCGTGACATACATATTTAGGAGGGTATACTTTTTACATATATTACATAGCATGATTTTCCCTATATGTATTATGTATGCTACAACTTTATGCTTTTATAACACAGCCATGTAGAGTATAACATAGCCCCGTAGTGTATTGCACAGGTATGTAGTATATTGGTCAGCCACGTAGTATATAGCAGAGCCACATAGTATATTGTAGAGCCACGTAGTATATTGCACAGCCACGTAGTATATAACACAGGCACGTAGTGTATTGCACAGCTATGTAGTATATTGGTCAGCGACGTAGTATATAGCAGAGCCACGTAGTGTATAACATAGCCACGTAGTATATTGTAGAGGCACGTAGTATATTGCATAGCTACGTAGTATATTGCACAGCCACGTAGTATATAACAGAGCCACGTAGTATATTGCACAGTCGACGTACTATATAACAGAACCGACACAGCCCACGTAGTATATAGCAATGTGGGCACTATATGCGCGGTTAAAAAAGACTTAAAATAAAAAATAAACATATACTCACCTTCCGAAGGCCCCTTGAAGTCCTGGCGCATGTGTGCGGTGCACGTGACAGCTTCCGGTCCCAGGGTTGGTATGAGCGCAGGACCTGTGATGACGTCACGCTCCGGTAACGCTGGCATTAACCCTGTGTGAGCACTCAGCGCTGACTGCAGGGCAGTAAAGCAGCGGCCATTTCGCTGCCAGACTATGGCCGTCGCTGATTGGTCGTGGCAATGGGCGTTTTGCCACGACCAATCAGCGACTTGGATTTCCATGACAGACAGAGGCCGCGACCATTGAATATCCATGACAGACAGAAGACAGACAGAAAGACGGAAGTGACCCTTAGACAATTATATACAGTAGTAGATTCTGTAATGCTGTAGATAAGCCTCCGATGTATCCTAAAAGATGAGAAAAAGAGGTTAGATTATACTCACCCAGGGGCGGTCCCGCTGCTGGTCTGGATCCGGCGCCTCCCATCTTCTTACGATGACGTCCTCTTCTGGTCTTCACGCTGCGGCTCCGGCACAGGCGTACTTTGTCTGCCCTGATGAGGGTAGAGGAAAATACTGCAGTGCGCAGGATCTGGGCCTCTGACCTTTCCCGGCACCTGCGCACTGCAGTACTTTTCTCTGCCCTCAACAGGGCAGACAAAGTATGCCTGCGCCGGAGCCGCAGCGTGAAGACAAGAAGAGGACGTCATCGTAAGAAGATGGGTCGCGCTGGACTGGACCGGACCGTGACGCCCATCGGACTGGACCGCTCCTGGGCGAGTATAATCTAACCTCTTTTTCTCATCTTTCAGGTTACATCGGGGGCTTATCTACAGCATTACGGAATGCTGTAGTTAAGCCCATGATGCCGGTGGCCTTACCTCACCGTTGATTTTGGGGGTGACAGGTTCCCTTTAACTGAATTAAGTTATACAGGGCTGGTTAGTGAGGGAGTTTAATCACAAATAGGTGAATTCTGCTGAATTGGAGGGCATGGGGGACCTGACAGGTTCCCCTTAATATACTAGGGTACAATAGGGATGTAATATATCTACTGTTGGTGTCTATATGCAGTGTTGTACACACAACACATATACATACACAGCTCTGGCACATTAACATAGACAAACACAGCTCTGCTACAAATGCATATATAGACACACAGCTCTGCTACATAAGCACATATACATACACACTTCTCTGCTACATGCCCATAGACAAAAGAGAAATAGGGTGCACCTCCATTAAATAGTATATATGTCAATATATGTACCAGAGTGCCAAACCATGCCTGGGAATACAACATGAGCAAAAAGCAAGAAAGACCAGACACATAACGGGTGTGCACACCTGTTTTAATACTCAGACCAAGAAAACAATGATAAAATATATAGCTTTATGTGAACACTAGGCCACACAAATCCACTCTTGGTCTGAGTATTGAAACAGGTGTGCACACCCGTCATGTGTCTGGTCTTTCTTGCTTTTTGCACATGCCCATAGACATACACTGCTCTGTTACATGCCCATATAGACATATACATATAGACATGCTCACGCACACACTATACATTACCACATCCTGCAGTTCCTGATTGGAACCTGTATGGAGGCTGCACGAGCTGAGCATTTACAGGACCTTCCACTTGATTAGCTCAATCAGTCACATGACCTGAAAGGTCCTGCAATTACTCATGCAGACGTTCCTGCAGCCTAAGTTCGGTCCCGGCAGCTTCCGCTCCTGCAGATCAGTGTATGTCAGGAGTAGAGGGCCGCTTTCTCTGTGATCGGGAAGGAGGCGGTGTCTGTGTTCTCCTCCATCACAGGAAGCTGCCTCCCGACTATAAGACACACACACACTTTTTAACAAGGGTTTTTCTTGTTTAAAAATGTGTCTTGTAGTCCAAAAAAGACGGTACCCTATTTTTTCTGTTTTCTTTTCTGACCTGAAGATTTCTTTTATTACTTTAAATGAAAAGCTTCATAAAATCAACATTGACGTCTTGTATGTTCTGCCGATTCTATCAGTATGCACCATCTGGGAGTTTGCTTCTCACCCAGGCGCACTGTTCTGTGACGTACATTACTTCTTCCTGTCGAGGGAGCAATTTAAGTAAAAGATGAAAATTACCTCCATTTTGCTTGTATTACTATTATGTCAGTGTAACATACTGAAATTAGAATACGTGATATGTGCATTGGAAGTGATGAAAATCAATGTTTCCTTTTCATCTCAAGGTCAATGGATTTCAATTACCTTCCTTCTGTTGATCCAGAAACGGTTCTACAAACAGGTAAGATGTGTTGAATTATAAAAATGATCTATACAAATACATCCTTCTTTCCTTTCTTCTTGGCTCAACATATCCTGACATAAATGGTAGAAGATTTTTTTTTTTTTTTTTTTTTAGAGGGGGGGGGGGGGGGGAACAAGCTCCTGACTGTGTGGTGCTCTGCTGGGTGACGTTTACGCTATTTAATGGCCACCCAGTGGTTGTGATGGGGAGTGCAGCTTGTTGAGGCTCTTGCCAGCATATTCAGTAATGTACTAAGTATGTATAATAAAACATTAGAGTCCTTAAAGGGATTGTCCGCTACAGGACAACACCTTGTAATGGCCCCAGGGAGCTAGCTATAAAAATGACATTATTTTTTTACATACCCCCTGGACCAGCGATGCTCCTGTATTCTCAGCGCTGTGTTCCCCACTAAACTCCAGACATAAACGATGTCAAATGACCGACCAGTCAGCTGCCGCTGATCAAATGCAGTTTTGTCAACCTTATCCTAGAGACGAAGAACAAATCTTCAACCCATCAGCGTTTCTTACATCAAGAGACTGGCAAGGGACACGGGACTGAGAGCGGAGAAGTGACGCCATTCCGGGAGATAATGACCGTTTTTATTTTTTTTTTATGTATGCTGTTCCCTCGGTGCCATTATAAGGGGTCCTGTAGTGGACAATCCCTTTAATGAAATGTGAACCATGGTAAGGCTGGACACGCAATAGTATATGTAGTTCTAGCTAAAGGGTTAGTTATTCCCATGATTGGAAGTTCTCACCAATCCACATAATAGGTGATAACTTTATGATCAGTGGAGGTTCATCCCCTGGGACCCAGGTTGATCTCTTGAAAATGCTCCACCAGAATGGAGCGGTGGCCACGTGTACACGTCATCATTTCAAAAATTAATTCTCTATAAGACTGTCTGGATAAAGCTCCATTCCAGTAAGACATTTAGAGCCCCTCGCAGATCAGTGAGCGATCACCTGTCCTGGTCTGCAAGTGAGGAGGTGACATTATCGTGTATTCATATCTTGTGTATATATATCGTATTATTGAGGAGGTGACGTTATGATACTGTTTGTGTGCGTGCCAGAATATTGCATGTGCGTGTGTGGTGGTGGGGGAGGACAATTGGGACTTTTGCTATGGGCCTCCATGATTTCTGACCAGAAATAGAAGTCATAGGTGTCTCTCTCCATGCTCTATATGGTAGATCGAGTGTCTGAGAAGAAAATACTCCTTAAACCCCCGCATTGGAAATATCCAGTGCACATAAAGGGTTTTTTTGCTTTTAGAATAAGGGACCCCCAAATGATTCTTGTATTTTAGAATAACAAAGCTCGATAGTAGCCAAATTCCCCTTTTCGAGCGTTGGCTCTCTACCACTTCTCCACTTTGTGTTTGCGCCAAAGCTACGGTAGCTCCACAATGTGTGGAAGGATTAGGAAGACCTAACATGGATGTTTCTCCCCATCAGGGGAAAACATTAGGTGTGACGTCCCACTCACCATTCCCAGAGCCAGAAATAAATGAAGAGAATTTACTTCTACAAGACGGGTAAGAATGACTCAAGGACCTATATTTACTGCTGCTTCTGACTAGGCTTTGCTGCATCGACCTTGTGCTGATCGTCAGCTGACCCCGTATGGAGTTTAGAAGAACTAATCATCATCATACGTGGACGTAGGCGAGGAACTACAAGATTTTGCAGGCTTCATCAGTTAGCACATTTCAGTTTTCAGTATATGGTTGACTACGCGTTGCGGTGCCTCACAAAATATAGGGTCTTGCCTGTTTAAAGTGGTCTTCTGGAAATCCCGTGTTTAAACAGTGCTCCATTAAAGAGGCTCTTTTGTTCCAGCATGCCCTAAAAATAATTATACTCGCTCACAGGTCCGCTGTTGCTTTTTGAGTACCCCATTTGTCTCCTTCTTTTTTTTTTTTTTTCCTGCGGATCGGTGCATGACCACTGCAACCAAACAGTACCTGGAGCAGTGACCGATGGGTTCAATGATTGGCTGCAGCGTTGATACTCTCCCCACCAGAAGAGAAATCAAAGAGACCAGCGTGGAACCTATCTTGTAGTGTGAACCCAGCCAAGAGCGTTTTTTAAGACAAGTGTATGCAGACATATTTAGTGTCCCAACTTAAGCCACAAGACCTGGACCAAACCATCGTCAAAAACTTTATTTTTCATTAGTGGTGAAATTAGGAGCTGACAACCGGAAATTATGCCACAACGTCTCCAGTAACGGCATCATAATGCTCCACGTGTATCCAGACCCAAAAAGGAGAGACATGCCAATGATAGTGTTTTAAATAAGTAGCGGAACAGCAAATTGCCTTCACTACGATGATGATAAATAATCTAAACCGCTCATCACTAATTACATGCCGCGCTGCTTTCTCTCAAAGGCGAAGAAAAATATATATTTCTATTTATTTTCACCAATTGACCATATTTTTTAATTTCACCGCACCTGAATTTCAGCAGTAAATCATGCAGTCTCTTAATAGTTTGGATGCTCCTCGTGTAATTACACATCTATGGATGTTTATAGGGTCCAGCGGTTCACTGATAGTTTGGGTTTTCATCAAGAGATGACTGAAGCTAATGATGTCAGCTGCTGAGATGAATAGGAACAGTGCAATTGATACAGTGGCATGCAAAAGTTTGGGCACCCCTGGTCAAAATTACTGTTATTGTGACCAGTTAAGCCAGTTGACGATGAAATTATCTCTAAAAGGCCTAAAGTTAAAGATGACACATTTCCTTTGTATTTTAGGCAAAAAAATATATCTTACAAAAAGGGAGATGGGCCAATGCAAAAGTTTGGGCACCCTTGGAGATTTGTGTGCGCAAATAACTTTGACCAAGGTTTGAGACCTTAATTAGCTTGTTAGGGTTATGTCTTGTTCACTATCACAGTTAGAAAAGCCCTGGTGATGCAAATTTTCCAGCTTTATAGGAACCGGGCCTCCTCTATCCTTGTGCCAAAAAACAGCACCCATGGGTTCTTCTAAGCAGCTTCCACTCTGAACATTGAAATGGTAGAGGCCCACAAAGCAGTAGAAGGCTATAAGAAGATAGCAAAGCGTTTTCAAGTTGCCCTTTCCTCAATTCAAAATGTTAAGAAACGGCAGTTAAGCGAAACAGTGGAGGTCAAGATAAGGTCTGGAAGACCAAGCAAAATTTCAGTGCGAGCCGCTAGTAGGATTGCTAGAGAGGCAAATCAGAAACCCCGCTTGACTGCAAAAAAACCTTGAGAAAGGTTTAACAGACTGGAGTTGTGGTACATTTTTCTACTGTTCAGAAACACCTGCATAAATATGGCCTTCATGGAAAAGATATCAGAAGAAAACCTCTCCTGCGTCCTCACCATAAAATTCAGCCTCAGAAGTATGCAAAAGAACATCTAAAGAAGCATGATGCATTTAAGACCATCTTTAAAAAAGAAACCGGAAGATGAAAAAAGGATGTTTTCTACAAATGGATAATGATCCTAAACACTCATCAAAATCCACAATAGATGACCTCAAAAGGAAGGTGCAATCTGAAGGTTTTACAATGGCCCTCACAGTCCCCTGAGCTAAACATCATTGAAAATGGGTGGCAAGATCTCAAAATAGCAGTAAATGCAAGATGACCCAGGAATCTCACAGAACTGGAAGTTTTCCAAGGAAGAATGGATAAAACTCCCTCAAACAAGTGTTGAAGGAAAAAATGAAAATGTTATAGCTCTCAGAATAAAGCAATTCAAAAATAATTATTTTTTCTATAAAAGTTTTTGCGTAAAGCGCCAAAACATAAAAACAAATATAAATGTGGTATCGCTGTAATCTAACCCGAAGAATAAAGCTGGCTTATAAATTTTTACCCCACGAAGAACGGGATAAAAAATAAAAAATTCCTAAATTGCTGGATTTGTTCATTCTGCCCTCCAAGAAATGGAATAGAAAGTGATCAAAAAACGTCATGTGACCGAAAATGGTACCAATAAAAACGTCACCTCGTCCCGCAAAAAACGAGACCTCACGAGACTGTCAGCAGAAAATATGAAAAAAATTTAACTCAAAATATAGCGTTTTAGTTTCTGACAGCAGCCAAACATCAAAAACTGATATAAATCTGTCATTTTGTGACACACCTGTGGTGTCAATATGATCATTGCACTCCTTGATGAATTCAGTGAGAGGTGTAGTTTGTAAAATGAGGTCACTTGTGGGGGGTCTGCTGTTCTGCACCTCAGCGGCTCTGCCAATGTTACATGGCACTTTCACACCAGTCCATAACTGAACTCCAATATGTTTTTCCTTCCCTTCTGAGCTTTGCACTGTGCCTCAAAAGTAGTTTTAGACCACATATGGGGTAGTTGTATACTCAAGAGAAATTGCACAGCAAATTTTGGGATCCATTTTCTCCTGCTATTCTTGTGAAAATGAAAAAAGTTGGGACTAAAACAAAATTTTTGTGGGAAAAAATAGAATTTTACAACGTTGATCTGTGAAAATGAAAAAAAATATGTGAAAAACCTGTGGGTTCTAGGCGCTCACTACTCGTCTAGATAAATTTAATACATTTATTGAGGGGTCTAGTTTCGAAAATAGGGTTACTTGTGGGGGATTTCCATTGTTTAGGCACATCAGGGGCTTTCCAAACTTGACATGATACCCGCAGACTATTCCATCAAAGTCTGCGTTTCAAAATGTAACTCCTTCCTTTCTGAGCCCTGCTGTGCTCCCAGACAGTCGTTTTCCCCAACATATAGGGTATCAGCTTGCTCAGGAGAAATTGCACAACAATTTATTTGGTGCAATTTTTTCTGTTACCCTTGTGAAAATGAAAAATTTGGGGCTAAAAGAACATTGTTGTTCTCACGACACATCTAGTTAAGTTCCTTGAGGGATGTAGTTTCCAAAATGGGGTCATTTGTGAGGGGTTTCCACTGGTTAGGCACATTAGGGGCTTTCCAGAGGCTACATGTTGACTGCTATTGATTCCAACAAATTTTGCATTCAAAAAGTCAAATGGCGCTTCTTTCCTTCCAAGCCCTGCTATGCGCCCAAACAGTAGTTATCCCCCACATATCTGCGTGTATCTGCGTGATCATGAGAAATTTCACAACATATTTTGGAGTCCATTTTCTCCCGTTACCCTTGTGAGAATAAAAAGGGGGTCTAGAGTAAACTTTTTGTGAAAAAAAGTTAATTATTTTTTTCCTTCCACATTGCTTCAGTTCCTGTGAAGAACCTGAAGGCTTAATAAAGTTCTTGAATGTGGTTTTAGTACTTTGAGGCATGCAGTTTTAAGAATGGTGTCATTTTTGATTATTTTCTGTCATATAGGCCCCTAAAAGTCTCTTAAATTCTGACATGGTCCCTTAAAAAATGGTTTTGTACATTTTGTTGTAAAAATGAGAAATTGTTGATCAGCTTTTAACCCTTCTAACAAAAATGTGTTTCAAAAATAGTGCTGATGTAAAGTACAGGTGGGAAATGTTATTTATTAACTATTTTGTGTAGCATAACTCTAATTTAAGAGCATAAAAAATAAAAGTTTGAAAATTTCAAAATGTGCAACATTTTTTGCCAAATTTCCAATTTGTTCACAAATAAATGCAAGTCATATCGAACAAAGTTTACTACTATCATGAAGTACAATATGTCACACAAACAAACAGTCTCGGAATCAGTCGAATATGTTGAAGCGTTCCAGAGTTATCTATATATATGAGTCATCGTGATTACTCGCTAATCCCGCCCCCTGCACAGTAGCACTGCCCCCCACCACATCACCACACATAATCCTGCCCCCCACCCCACTACCACACAATCCCGCCCCCCGACCACATCACCACACATAATCCCGCCACCTCACCACATTACCACACAAAATCCGCACCACACACAATCTTGCCCCCCACAAATCCCGCCCCCACCACATCACCACACATAATACCGCCCCACCACCCCCCCACCACATCACCCCACATAATCCCGCCCCCAACACATCACCACACATACTCCCGCCCCCCCACCTTATTACCACACAATCCCGCCCCCCCACCACATCACCACACATAATCCCGCCCCCCCACCACATTACCACACATAATCCCGCCACCCCACCACATTACCACAGATAATCCCCCCCACCACATTACCACAGATAATCCCGCCCCCCACCACATTACCACACATAATCCCGCCACTCACCACATTACCACACATAATCCCGCCCCCCCACCACATCACCACACAAAATTTTGAATTACTACAGATAAACCACATTACCACACACAATCCCGCCCCCCACCACATTACTACAGATAATCCCGCCCCCCCACCCCATTACCACACATAATCCCGCCCCCAACACATCACCACACACAATCCCGCCCCCACCCCATTACCACACATAATCCCACCCCCCACCACACACAATCCCGCCCCCCACCCCATTACCACACACAATCCCGCCCCCACCCCATTACCACACACAATCCCGCCCCCCACCACATTACCACACACAATCCCGCCCCCCACCACATTACTACAGATAATCCCGCCCCCCCACCCCATTACCACACATAATCCCGCCCCCAACACATCACCACACATAATCCCGCCCCCACCCCATTACCACACATAATCCCACCCCCCCACCCCACACAATCCCGCCCCCCACCCCATTACCACACATAATCCCGCCCCCCACCACATTACCACACACAATCCCGCCCCCCACCACAACACCACACTATTGTTATTAACTTCATTTTAAGTTAATTTACCACCTGCGTAAGCGCTATGGAATGTTGTCATTATTTACTTTAGTTTAATCACCAGCAGCGTTAATTAGATAGCAATGAGCGTGCCGAGCGTTAGCTGGCTGGAAACAGCTAGTTACCCCATAAAGTAACAATGGTCAGAATTGTAGAAATTGGCCTGGTCATGGGTGAAGGGGTTAGAACTCCGATGACTTGCTGTACAGACCCCCGTGACATGTAGATTACCACAAATTTGGATAAGGAAGTTTTATAAACTGTATAATCTACTTCCTGATCGGAAGATGTTAGTGTTATTGATTAATCGTTAGCAGCAAGATTTTGTTATAGATGTATCAATACAAGAAACTGGGCACGGCGATCAGACCGGGCATGTCGAGGTGTAATGAAAGTATTTGGTTATTTTGACAATGTATTTTATAGATCATTGTTTTGAGTATTTTTTTTTTTTTTTTTTCATTTTTTTACCTTATTTAATTTTCAATTTTTTGATCCTCTGAAGGTCATGAGTTGCTCTCTGAGCTTCAGCAGCGGCGCTTTAATGGTTCAGAGGGAGGAGTGGCATGGTCCCCTATGGACGATGAACTTCTGGCGCAGCCTCAGGTTATGAAACTTCTGGATTCCCTCCGAGAACAATATACTCGTTACCAAGAAGTGTGCAGACAGCGGAGCAAACGCACGCAGCTGGACGAAATTCAGCAGAAGGTGATGCAGGTAAGAGCGCGGCATTGCTGATTAGTACATTAGGACTGGTTACTGGAGCGTGGTGGTAAATTATTGTGCTGGTTTTAAGACAAGCTGTTGTCAGAAAATTACCTATTGTTCAAATCAGATATTTGTCTTGCATGTATTAAAAAAAACCAAAATGGAAGTGTTTTCAGGAAGTCTTATAATCAGAGGCAGGATTACAATGACAGGTGACATCTGTGTACACAGCTGATAACACAGGATCCGACAATCACAATACACCACGTTACAGCTCCGCTGCTCCTCCTCCCTTCATTTGCACATGCTCAATAGACACCTCAAGTCAAAAGATAAAGTCAGAGTCTGGTGATTGCAGTTCTTGTATGTGTGGATACTCTGAAACAACAGGAAGTTAGTCTAAAAAATGTATACAGGTTTTGATATGTAAAAAAAAATCAGTTTTAAAAACTAAAAATACTGTTAACACAAGAACCTGATTTAAACAGGTAATGTTCTGGTCATAGGGAATCTGTCAGTAGGATCAACCCTCGTAAAGAGCCTATATGGTAATGTATGTCATAGATGGTTGAATAAAATGATACCTTGATATCTACAATCTGATGGCTTATTCCACAGAAAGCCATGTTTTTCCTGTATGTTAATGAGCTGGGCCGGACATAGATCTCCCTGAGTCTGCCTCCAGAGCTTGTTATAAATGAAATGAGGTGTTAGTAGTGTGAGACATGTAGATCAGGAGAGCAGACTGCACATGCTCGACCACTGCTCCATTCATTCCCTGTGGAGTGCCTCACTTCATCTGGCAGCCCCATAAAGAATGAATAGAGTAGCGGTTAGATATCCGATCTGCCTCTCCATATTGTACCCATAATAGGGTGAAACATGTAAAATCCCACAGACCATGCTCTCCAGCGCGTGTTTCGCTTGTTCCCAGTCGCTTCTTCAGGGGATACTATGTCAGGTGTCCGTTGTGGCCATCGCTTTAGGCCCCTTTGACCTCTGCTTTATGGGCACCTCACGACACCCTAAAGATAAGAATCTCTCCTTTTATTTTAGTCCATTGTTAGCTGTTTATATAATGCTTAATGGGATTGGATTTCCACTGTAAAGTTTGATTTATTCTAAATTCATTCCCCGTACATAATTCTTAGCGTCGGGTGATACACAGCAGGAGTGTTCACATTTTCTTTTCTTTTTTTGGAAACCTGTTTTTTTTTTTATTCCTGAGATATGCCGAAATACATTTTCTGGTAAGTGACGGGTCCTCTTTGAAGTGTCGCTGCACCCTTTATTGTATAGGCAAAGATAATTGTTCCATTTAGCCATTGTGCCCGACTCTGCCGTGGGCAAGCAAATGTCACAGCCCAGATGAATGAATCCGTAATCTTTCGCTAGATTTTGAAGACCTATGCCTTTTCTTTCACCGCTTGGACCCCCCGGAAGGCCTGCAGCACTATACTTTTCTGAGCCTTTTGTATCCTCTGGATATAATATTGTGTTTTGTACGAATATACATTTTATGTCTCCTTTCCCAGCGTGCATTATCCAGCTCCTTCCTCTAAATAATTCAGAGACGATGACAACTGTCTTTATTGTAGGTTGTAAACTGGCTGGAAGGACCCGGATCAGAACAGCTGAGAACACAGTGGGGGATCGGGGACTCTATCCGAGCGTCTCAGGCTTTACAACAGAAACACGAAGAGATTGAGAGTCAGCACAGTGTAAGTGTGGGTATGCCGAGAAGTTCTACTAGGTTATATACCGTATATACTCGAGTATAAGCCGACCCCCCTAATTTTGCCACAAAAAACTGGGAAAATTTAATGACTCGAGTATAAGCCTAGGGTGGAAAATGCAGCATCTACCAGTAAATGTCAAAAATAAAAATAGATACCAATAAAAGTAAAATTAATTGAGACATCAGTAGGTTAAGTGTTTTTGAATATCCATATTGAATCAGGAGCCCCATATAATGCTCCATACTGTTCATAATGGGCCCCATAAGATGCTTCATACAAAATACGCCCCATATAATGCTCCATACAGTTTATGATGGGCCCCATAAGATGCTCCATATTAAAATATGCCCCATATAATGCTGCACAAATGCTGATGAATATGCGGCTCCACCCCTATGGGAGTGGAGTCTGGTCCATATTCATTATTGTAATGAGCGGTACCATGTGACCGCTCAATACAGGAAGAAGTTGTCAGCGCCCGGAGAACCAGGGACCTGCAGGGAATGCGCCAGGAGCAGGTGAGTATTATTAGACATCTGCCGCTCCCCCTCCCTGCCGACGCCTGGGAATGACTCGAGTATAAGCCGAGAGGGGCAATTTCACCCTAAAAAAATGGGCTGAATTCTCGGCTTATACTCGAGTATATCTGGTACATCACGTAAGGTTTACTACCACATCGCCCTGTATGTTATTTAAAGGGAATATGTCACCAGGTTTTTGCTGCATCATCTGAGATCAGCATGATATAGGGGCAGAAACCCTGATTCCAGCGATGTATCACTTACTGGACTACTTGCTGTAGTTTTGATAAAATCACTGTTTTATTTGTTCACATCTATCAGTTCTCTGAATGCTGAGCTCTGTATATCTGCCCACATCACTGATTGGCTGCTTTATGGGTACACTGTGCGTAGGCAGAAAGCTGCCAATCGGTACTGGGGGTGGGATTATACATGGCAGCAGGTTTACTAGTCCTTGATGTATAACCTGCTGATAAAACAAGGATTTTCGAATAGCTACAGCAAACAGCCCTGTAAGTGACACATCACTGGAATCAGGATCTCTGCCCCTATATTATGCTGCTCTCAGATTAGGTGTAGAAACCTGGTGATAGATTCCCTTTAAAAGGAACCAGTCTCTGGGCCAGGGTCATGGGCTTGGTCTCCCATCTATGAACCCAGAAACCAGTATGCACTGTTGGACTCAAACCATCCGTGTTGTACTTTGTCAGTCATTCATCTGCAAACTTACTCTACAGCCACCGTCTTCCAAAGTCATCTGTGTTCTGGGCTTCTCAGGTCATTACCCTAGAGGCTGCAGTTGAAAGGGAGTTGTAGTTTGCGTGAACAGGTTTAATGGGTTAATTGGGTGTAAGGTGCTCCCACTGTCACCCTCCACAATGCAATCACACCCTACTGATGAGCGGTGACGTTGATCAGTGTCCTTGGCCCCCCAGGTCTGCTAGCTGCGGATGCCCATTAGAAACCTTTAGACTATTTAAAGGGAATCTTTCACCAGATTTCTCAATGCAAACTGCATCATTTATTAAAAAGATCTCTTAAACCTGATGAGGCTGGTGTAGTTACTTTTAAAATCCATTTCTGAATTGGCTGTACGATCTTCATAAAAATGAGAATTTTCAGACTCCTGCTAGAACTGGAATACAAAAAAATTATCATTTGATTGAAGGGGGCAGAAATGTCAAACAAGATTGTACATCCATTTTGATAGGGATTTTCATAGTAAACACACCAGCTTCATCAGGTCCAAGAGTTCTCTTTGATAATATATGCAGTTTGAATTTGTGAAATCTAATGATGGATCTCCTTGAAGCCTTTTACGCACAAAGACCTAAAACACCGTAATGCAGAAATACTGCAGTGTTTTATCTAATTTAATCTAATTTCCCTGGTGAAAGCAAATATAAAAAAAAAAATTCAGTAAAGAATTTAGGAAAATGTAGAAATAAAGGCAAATAAAACACTTTTTCCCCTTTTTAAAAGTCCGGTACTGTGGGGGGGAGTGAAAGCAAGTACTATAGAAAATGTTTGATCAGTGAATGTATCGCTGACGCTGTGCTTTACAGGCGTTACGGCACGCGCCGATCTCCATTTTTGACATTATCTCGGTGCTGACAACTCCTCCGTCACAAGATCCTATTATTACCGGCTCGGATACTCCTCATTAATAGAATAGCTGCGGCTCCTGCCGGGTCATTGCCTGCTCACCGAGCACTATATATAGCGGAGATAACTCATTACACGAGCCATTTACAGCCACATCAACAGAATGGTGCTCAATGCCGAGGGAACGTGCACAGAAGCTGGTGATGCGCTCACAGGAAATCCACGGCTCCCCTTTATAAATGGGCAATTTATGAATTAGGGGAAATCAAATGCCCATGTAACTGCTGATCACACCTTCATAATTACGGCCCAGGGGCCAATAATGGAGACTATGTCTCATCCAAAGAGGTCGGAGGAGAGAATTAGGACTGCGCCTTATAATTGGCAATACATTGCTGCAATTCTGATATATTACAGTTCTAGGGTGAGCAGTCAGTGACTTTAATAAGATATAGGTGGGTATATATATATATATATATATATATATATATATATATATATATATATCTCTATATATATATATATATATATATATATATATATATATATATATATATATATATATATATATATATATATATATATATATATATATATATATATATATATATATATATATATATATATATATATATATATATATATATATATATATATATATAATTTTTTTTTTATTACTTTTTAAAAATTCCAAACACTTTGCAATTTGCTCTAAATATAAAAATTAGAAATGAGCATTTCTGCCTCCCATTGAATACCCAAATTATGCATTGTCGCCATCCTGCCGATTCCCCCCTCCATCTACTCCATTGTCCTGCTTGGACGACTTTCTGCCAGTCACATGACCGCTGTATCAGTCTCAGCGATCACAGGCCGTGCATGTGACTGATTGGCTGCAGCAGTCACGTGACCGCTGCACAGGATGTCATTGCTTCCAGAACCGGTGCGGGGATAAAGGGTTCTGTCTTATTTCTTTATTCTTTAACATTCCCTACAATCAGAAATCCCAAGGTGCTTGGGTTCGAATTAGAAACCTGCCGTTACGAGGCACAGCTTCATGGGGCAGTGATTGATTTCCCCAGCGGGATGAAGCAGACTAGCCATCTCGGTCAGCCCAATTGGTTACTGTGCGTGTATGTCCCAAAAATCTTCCTAGCCATAACTTTTTTTAAAATTCTGACTCCAGATGTACCAAAAAGTATCCATTAAATACAGAGAAAAGAAAAACCTGTCTGACTAATTTATTCTGAATAATTAGGTTCTATTCATATTACACTGCATTAATATTTTCTGTATTTTGTGATAACCTTGTTCTCGGTGTTTGATGATCTGTGGTATTTGACTTATTATGTTGCAGTTTTGATAGAACGCGCCTTGTCGTCATCATCATTGTCCTTTCCTTTTTTCCAGGAGTGGTTTGCGGTGTATGTCGAGCTGAATCAGCAGATTGCCGCACTCTTAAATGCCGGCGATGAAGAAGATCTGGTGGAGCTGAAGAGTTTGCAGCAGCGGCTCAGCGATGTCTGTTACCGACAGGCGAGCCAGTTAGAGTTTCGTCAGAATCTGCTGCAGATAGCGCTAGAATTTCATGGAGTCGCCCAAGAGGTATTACACTCCTAAAGATGGGGGACAACCTATAACCACCGGAAGATGTAACTATACAAATACTGTATATTACATCACACTTAAAGGGAATGTGTCGCCTCCAAGTGGTTTAATTACAGTATCAATAATTAATTAAAATGTATTCCAATCACATACTGGAAAAATATTCTTTAGTCACTTTTTTTTTTGTAGATTTTTTTTTTTTAATTCTATTTAATGTACGTGATCAGGAAAGGAGTGAATCTTAACTGAGCTTCTGTTAAGCACTTGTGCTTTACAGCAGCCGCATGGACCCTAGAAAACAGTACAAGTAAGACTAGATGTGACTTCTGGTTCTTGGCATGATCTGTGCAGAGGTCATTGTGCAGGGCGGAAGAGGAGGTGAGAGTTTTCTAGGGGGAACAGGAGGAGGAAGAGTTCTAGGCATTATCTGTGCAGAGGTCATTGTGCAGGGAGGAACAGGAGGTGAGAGTTTTGTAATGGGAGGAAGAAGACCGTTTTCTAGTCATGTTCTGTGCAGAGGTCATTGTGCAGGGAAGAGGAGGAGGTGAGTTTTCTAGGGGAGGAGGAAGACAGTTTTCTAGGCATGATCTGTGCAGAGGTCATTGTGCAGGGAGGAAGAGGAGGTGAGTTTTCTAGGGGAGGAGGAAGACAGTTTTCTAGGCATGATCTGTGCAGAGGTCATTGTTCACAGAGGAAGAGGAGGTGAGAGTGTTCTAGGGGTAGGAGGAGGAAGTGTTCTAGGCATTATCTGTGCAGAGGTCATTGTGCAGGGAGGAGGTGAGTATTGTAAGGGGAGGAAGAAGACAGTTATCTAGTCATGTTCTGTGCAGAGGTCATTGTGCAGGGAGGAAGAGGAGGTGAGTTTTCTAGTGGAGGAGGAAGACCATTTTCTAGGCAAGTTCTGTGCAGAGGTCATTGAGCAGGGAGGAAGAGGTGAGTTTTCTAGGGGAGGAGGAAGAGTTTCTAGGCATGTTCTGTGCAGAGGTCATTGATCAGGGAGGAAGGGGAGGTGAGTTTTCTAGGGGAGGAGGAAGACAGTTTTCTAGGGCAATATACTACGTGGCTGGGCAATATACTACGTCACTGGGCAATATACTACGTGGCTCTGTGCTGTATACTTCGTGGCTGGGCAATATACTTCGTGGCTGGGCAATATACTACATCACTGGGCAATATACTACGTCACTGGGCAATATACTATGTGGCTCTGTGCTGTATACTACGTCGCTGTGCAATATACTACGTGGCTCTGTGCTGTATTCTACGTCACTGGGCAATATACTACGTCACTGGGCAATATACTACGTCACTGGGCAATATACTACGTCACTGGGCAATATACTACGTCACTGGGCAATATACTACTTCACTGGGCAATATACTACGTGGCTGTATACTGCGTCGCTGTGCAATATACTACGTGGCTCTGTGCTGTATACTACATAACTGGGCAATATACTACGTCACTGGGCAATATACTATGTGGCTGGGCAATATACTATGTGGCTCTGTGCTGTATACTATGTCGCTGTGCAATATACTACGTGGCTCTGTGCTGTATACTACGTCGCTGGGCAATATACTACGTCGCTGGGCAATATACTACGTCGCTGGGCAATATACTACGTCACTGGGCAATATACTACGTCACTGGGCAATATACTACGTGGCTGTATACTGCGTCGCTGTGCAATATACTACGTGGCTCTGTGCTGTATACTACGTAACTGGGCAATATACTACGTCACTGGGCAATATACCACGTGGACATACATATTCTAGAATACCCGATGCGTTAGAATCGGGCCACCATCTAGTACATATATAAGGGTTTACTTTTCATTATATTCCTGTTAGTGTTGACTGCTGAGAAGTGATCTCTACAGAACAGAAAGTGTCACCCTATGAAGCTGTGGAAAAACTGCAAGAATATAGGGTTTTTAATAACTTAGATATAAAAAAAAAAAGTAAAGACAAAAAAATCAACAAACAATAGACAAAAAAATGCTTGATTGGCAAAAAAAATTGATGTAAAAAATGGGTCAATTTCTGATGACACATTCCTTTTAAGAAATGGCGCCCGGCCAGCAAAATATTTGTGCACAGAGCATGTATAGTTGTAGAGAAATTATATCTAATCAGAGAATGGAGAGAAGAGTGTAAATGACATTGATTTCGGGTTACACCCCATATAGTTACACATCACAAATGCAATTTTTTCTTGATTATTTTCTTGGGGCTCCTGAAAATGAAATATTTTAATATAAAGGCCTTTTGTTGCCAGGCATATTAACAGCTTGTCTCACAGTTAATGCCGTAGCAAAAGTCTGATTTCTAAATATTGTTTTTGTCAGCTATCGCAGCAATTGGACGGCCTGCTGGGTATGCTGTGTGTTGATGTGGCCCCTACAGATGGAGCAGCTATTCAGCAAACATTAAAACTGCTTGAAGAAAAACTCAAAAGTGTTGGTAAGAAGCCAGCCGGCGCATTGTGTACACGCATTGTAAATAAATACAGATTAGTCGCTACCACCCACAATGCATTTGCTATGGATAGCTAACAGTGCAGGGAAACGTACGTAGAGGTCAAGGATGGATGTCAGCCATCTTTGGAGTACACATATTTGTTTGTTTTTTTCTTTAGGTAAAGCAATGAGAGATTTGTAGGAATAAAAAGTAGACTATTTACTGATTATGCATACATTTGTTAGAAAAGTTTCACAACTTTTTATATATAAAAGTTAATTTATGAATAAAATACCAATCATCAGTCCTGCGGTTGGATAGGGGATAACTTGTTTTATTCGGACAATCCCTTCAACTATTTGAAACATGGAAAAATATAATATAATATATAAATATAATAATATACTAGAGCAAATCAAATCCATAAAGTGGTTTAGGTGGCCACTGTTATCACTTTCCCATCCTCCACTGATTGACCCCAGTGCGAAATCCAGAATCATGTTAATTATATGTAGATGATGGATGTAAAGCACGGTCAGGGCTCGCTCTCATAGTTTCTGAATACATAATAGTCCTCATTGTGGTCATCCAGCTCCGGCTGTGCCATGTAGATCATTATACAAGAGAACAACTTAATAGTTTATCAATGATGATCCCCAGTCATCTCCATTACATGAGTATAGGACTTGTCTGCTCGCCAGCTGCCTCCACATTGTGTCTATGAATGTCCACCTTCTAATCCTGGAGGTTGGTGGTCCCTCTATTACAGATCACATTTCTTTGTTATAGCAGAATAATTACATTTTTTCAATCGCTATCCATAAAAAAATAGTCATAAATCCACTGTAAATAGTAAGTTACATAACTTACTAATAAAGTCTTATTAGGTCGGTTGCCTCATCCAGGGTCCTGGCCACTTTACTTCTGGACCAGAGCTCGACACGCAGCAGTGATTACTCATGACTTCACCAGAGCAGAGTGTGAAGAGGACTGTCAGCTTTATTCAGTATCTAAGCCATCCTCATTCACAATAGATTAATATTAGTTGTTATCCGACCCCTTAGAGAGGTTGTCCAGTCTTAAGCTACAAGACCCCGACGCGCGCTGTGAAGATTCTCCAGGCACATGACTGCAGGTATGTTATTTGCATGCGGTCACATACCGACTAGATGGGCGCGACCTTTCTCATTGCAAGAATATTGAGCGAGGTACAGTCTAGTCGGAATATGACCCGAAGTATGCAAATCATACCCGACAGCATTGTGAGGGTTGACAGTCTGCAGTTAGAGTGACTGCAGACTTGTAGCTTAGGACCAGACAACCCCTTTAACGCACTGACATAGAAAATGCTTTACCATGTCGAGCACAAGACCGGAAGCCAATGATCCAGGATGGAGGACTATCTGAGGATTGGGACACTAGTCATAAAATAACTATATTAGTAAGTTCTATAATTTAACCATTTGATTTTTTTGTTCCCTCGAACTCCCTCTAACGGGAATGAGCCATCAGAAAATTACTTAGTTCAAATTAGGTTTTTGTGTTTGTTTTTTTATCAAAATTGTTTATTTAAATCTTTCATATTACATTCTATATTAAAAAAATACATAAATACAAATCTTGCCGTTAAACACTGTGGGCGCTAAGCCTAATACCAGACTCACATGGACATACAGTGCCATTTTTGTAATTTAATGGAACGTCATCTTTAACTTTAGGCCTTTTAGAGATCATTTCAACTTCCTTAGCTGTTCACAAAAACAGTAATTTCAGTAACTTTGACCGAGGGTGCCCAAACTTTTACATGCCCCTGTAGGCTTTCTGTTCCATGTGAAGGGAGAGGGTGGAGGTGAGCTTTACCCATCACCTTTTGTGAATGGCGTTGTACTGTGTTATGTACTATAGAAAAATGTGTTACCTTTCTATCGTAACTCAGCCAATAATGAGACTGTTGAAAACCAAAAGTGTGCCTTTAGGAATAATTTCCTGTGTTCAAGGTGCAATATTCAAAGATTCAAGGTTTTAGTGGGTTTTTTTGTGATAGTGATGTGGAAAATAAGAAAAAAAAAATATTTCATGTAAACTGTAGCTGCCAACAATTACCACTAGGGGGAGCTTAGGAGCTTTTACTGCATACTGGTTTATTATTGAACCCGGCATATACCATGTATGCTTCTATTTGATTTGTCAGAGCATTTTGAATCTGAGGATTTAGGAAAGCCGCTGGTCTCAGCCCATTTTTAAATACAATTGGCCCTATGGTTAGCAGCTTCCACATCATTCTTGGTTTGTTTTGTTTTTTTTTTTCTTCAAATCATATTGCTGTCTGTCTTGAAAATGTTTTTGCTTTTAGACACTGGCCTTCAAGGTTTACGTGAGAAAGGTCAAAATCTCCTGGATCAGATTTCTAACCAGGCTTCTTGGGCTTATGGAAAAGACGTGTCAACGGAGAACAAGGATAATGTGGATCATATTCAAGGTGTAATGGAGGACATGCAGCTGAGGAAGCAGAGGCGAGTTGGTCTACTGGACTGTAGGAATGAATTGAATGTTATAACATTATAGTGAATCTGTCAGCAGGATTTTGCTATGGAATCTGAGGACAGCATGAGGTAGGGGTTAAAACCTTGAACTCAATGATGTGTCACATGTTGGGCTGTGTGCTGTTGTCAGCTTAGATTGATGGATTAATCACTGGGTGACTATTAGGCATGTGAGCAACAGTCCGACTCCGCCCCTTCCTGTGATAAGCAGCTCACTGTGTATAGACATCGTGTATACAGAACCTTGTGTGGGCGGGGCTAGCTTCCTCAGCTCTGCTGCAACGCTAAATCCAAAAGCTGCGATTGTGTCAGAACAGCTGCACTCAGTAAACTAAGTGATACATCATTGGATTCAGAGTCTCTTTGCCTACATCATCTGCTCAGATGTGGTAGCAAAAACCTGCTGACAGATTCCCTTTAAGGGGATTGTATGGGATTTTCCAAAACGTTCCCAATAGCAGCAATCAGTATAAACTCCAAGAACCTATACTCTGTTGTTAAATCCCATGCTATTTAAACACTGCCAATCTGGTGATTCCTGAAGCAAGGACATTACATCGTTCATGTGACCGCTGCAGCCAGTGACTAGCCTCAGCGGTGACATTGCCTGCATCAATCTTACGAACAATGCAGGCAGGGCCATCGCTGCAGGACTGAAAATGATTAAAACGGCAGCGGTGCTGTAGTAGCTGGGCATTTATATGGGTTTTCTCATTTGCCCTGCCTCCCAGGTTCCTGCTAGGGGGACAGTGTGCTCCTGCTTTACTGACCGGTCAGATCTGCAGTATCAGCACCCTGGGGACTGGACTCTCTAGAAGCTTTGGAGAAGCGCAGATCCAGCCAGCTGCGGAGCTCTGCTTACACACTCCATTGGGAAGATCCTGCAAGAGTTACACTTCTTGCCTAGTAGACCACTTACTGCTGATAGACTGCAGTGGTGGTCGGTAACCCAGGCAACAAGCAGTACACGATAGAATTAAAACTCCCTCCATTTTTGAGAATGGAGAGGATTTTTATTACGATAAATTGCAAAGTTGCTTTTTTTTGTTCAAGCGCTTAGCAAATTCAACCATTTATCATGTTTAGAAAACCCCATTAAGGAATTTTTACAATTTTTTTTAACAATCCCATACATCTCCTTTAACATCTCCGTATTAACCTTGTTTGTGGAACGCCCCATTATGGAGATTTACAAGACAGACATGTGGTCACACATGTTCATATGAAAAAAAAAATCCCCTCACAGATGGTCCCCTCACAGATGGTGGTCTATTATGGGCCGAAAATCTGCCACAGGAAATCTGGAGGGTTCACTTCGTCATGTTGCTCCCAGTATGCTGAGAAACTGCAAATTGCTGGGATCTCTGGTACACCTACTGATCCTGAGAATAAGGGGGCGCAGCTTTGATTTTGCGCTGCATCTTTTCCAAGATTTCCCTGCACAGCAGGTGGCAGTGTACGGCCGTGTGGGGAAGTCCATGAGCATAAGATCACCATTAACCTGGCAATATGGCCTTGTGGGGTTGGAAAACTCATTGAAGGTGTGTTATTTAAAAAAAATCTGTCAGTAGGATCACCCCTCCTAAGCCGTCTATTTGGGCATGTAGGTCATAGAAAGCTGAATAAAGTGATACCTTGATATCTGTGATCAGATGTCTTTTTCCACAGAAACCCATGTTTTTCTTAATATGTAAATGAGCTGTGTTAAGATCTATGGGCCGGACATAGATCTCCCTGAGAATCAGCCTCCAGAAATTATTGTAAAGGTACCTTCACACATAACGATTTCGTTAACGATATCGTTGCAACGTCACGCTTTTGGTGACGTAGCAACGATCCCGCTAACGATCTCGTTATGTGTGACAGCGACCAACGATCAGGCCCCTGCTGGGAGATCGTTGGTCGATGGGAATGATCAGGACCTTTTTTTGGTCGCTGATCACCCGTTGTCATCGCTGGATCGGCGTGTGTGACGCCGATCCAGCGATGTGTTCACTTATAACCAGGGTAAATGTCGGGTTACTAAGTGCAGGGCCGCGCTTAGTAACCCGATATTTACCCTGGTTACCATTGTAAAAGTTTAAAAAATAGCAGCGCTCCTGCCGAAAGCAGTTTTAGCCCTGTGGACGTGACAAACATCAGAATGTGAGTATGTAGTGTTTTTGTTTACTTTTACAATGGTAACCAGGGTAAATATCGGGTTACTAAGCGCGGCCCTGCACTTAGTAACCCGATGTTTACCCTGGTTACCCGGGTGCTGCAGGGGGACTTCGGCATCGTTGAAGACAGTTTCAACGATGCCGAAGTCGTTCCCCTGATCGTTGGTCGCTGGAGAGAGCTGTCTGTGTGACAGCTCCCCAGCGACCACACAACGACTTACCAACGATCACGGCCAGGTCGTATCGCTGGTCGTGATCGTTGGTAAGTCGTTTAGTGTAACGGTACCTTAAATGTAAGGAGCATTACCAGTGTGAGACATGTAATGACTGACAGTCTGCTCTCCTGATCTACATGTCTCACACTGGTAATGTCTCCTTTCATTTACAGTAAGCTCTGGAAGCAGATTCTCCTGGAGGCCTATGTGCGGCCCATAGATCTTACCAGCTCAGTTACATATTAACCCCTTTCTGCCATCGGACGAAATAGTACATCCGAGGTTAGATACTGTGCTTTGATGTGGGCTCCGGCGGTGAGTCCGCATCAAATCCGGGAAATGTCAGCTGTTTTGTACAGCTGGCATGTGCCCGCAATAGCGGCGGGTGGAATTGCAATCCACCCGCCGCTATTAACTAGTTAAATGCTGCTGTCAAATGCTGACCGTGGCATTTAGCAAGCGCTTCCGGCCATCGGGCCGGAAACGCGCGCACCGGTGACCCTGTCACGTGATCGGGGGTCATCGGTGCGTTGGCATAACAACCAGAGTTCTTCTAAAGACCTCTATGGTTGTTGATGCCGGATTGCTGTGAGCGCCACCCTGTGGTTGGTGCTCATAGTAATGCTGTAATTCTCCTACATAGGAGCAATCTGAGCTTCGCTCCTATGTAGCAGAGCTGATCAGGCTACGCCAGCTTCTAGCCTCCCATGGAAGCTATTGAAGCATGGCAAAAGTAAAAAAAATAAAAAAAAAAAAAAATAGAAACATAAAAAATATGGACAAAAAAAAAAGTTTTAAATCACCCCCTTTCAAAATAAAACAAAATAAAAAATCAAACCTACACATATTTGGTATCGCTGCATTCGGAATCGCCCGATCTATCAATAAAAAAAAAGAATTAACCTGATCGCTAAACGGCGTAGCGAGAAAACATTGAAAACGGCAGAATTACGTTTTTTGGTCACCGCGACACAACATTAAAATGCAATAACGGGCGATCAAAAGAATGTATCTGCACCAAAATGGTATCACTAAAAACGTCAGCCCTCACCTGACCCGAGATCCAGAAAAGTGGAGACGCTACGGGTATCAGAAGGTTGCGCAATTCTATTTTTTTTTTTTTTTTTGGGGGGGGGGGGGGTTGGGGAGAGAATGTTGGCGTTTTTTTCACCACTGAAAAAAGAACCTAGACATGTTTGGTGTCTATGAACTCGTAATATCCAGGAAAATTATAATGGCAGGTCAGTTTTAGCATTTAGTGAACCTAGCAAAAAAGCCAAACAAAAAACAAGTGTGGGATTGCACTTTGTTTCCTGTTTTCTAGTACACGACATGGTAAAACCAATGGTGTCCTTCAAAAGTACAACTCGTCCCGCAAAAAACAAGCCCTCACATGGCCATATTGACGGAAAAGTAAAAGGTTATGGCTCTGGGAAGGAGGGGAGCAAAAAATGAAAATGCAAAACCGAAAGAAGCTCCAGGGGTTAAGAAACATATGTATTTTTTGGAATAAGATCTCCGATATCGAGGTATCCTTTTATTCAGCTTCCCATCACCTACATGGCCAGGTAGACGGCTTAGTAGGGGTGATCCTACTGACAGATTCCCTGTAATGATGAAAGGCGGTGGCGGGAACACATTTACTTCTATCAGAGGGACAGAGAGGCAAATAAGCTATACACAATAAACCATGATGTTAATTGAAGCCCCTGTATCGGCAGCATAGTCTGAGAGTAAAAATAACTATGAGTCATTAGACACCACATTGGATCATTTTACATAGAACATTAAAATGTTTCCTGGTGAAATGTAATAAGTAAAGTTCCGATTACTTTTCATGCAATGCTGACCATGAACCCCTGTTATAAAGGGAGTCAATGAATTCTGACTTTTAATTGACACTTTTAAATAACAATGGAAGTAAGAAGAGAGTTTAGAGGAGCAGCCGAGCTTCAAGATGAAGGTCTGGAAGGAGTAATTCCTTTGCGTCGTCATACCGAGCAGAATGCTTTGTGATTTTGATCAGGAGCGGTTCAGTTTTCAGCACATTTATCAAGATGAAATCAACTGATTCTCATGCGCACCCTCGGCCCTGCCTAAGTCACAACAGGTTCTTAAGTGGCGCTGATAGTTATCCGCATGGCTCCATCGTCCCCGGGCATTGTGCTCACCCGCGTGAGGTTATCATCGAGATATTCCTAAATGGCTCGAAACATTCAACAGGCGATCAGACACTTTCCTCACTCTTGTCGTGTTTACTCTTTATTGATGGTCAGTGATTTATCCAAGGTCATAAAGGAACTGAAGGGAAACCTTAAAAATAGCACAATCTTTTTTTATTTTTCTCTGGGAAAGATTTTCTTTTATCAACTGTTTCAAATTGCGAAACCACTTGCCTGCAAAAAGAGTGAAAAGATATGGCTGAGCACACACAAGATATGTGCTGTAGGGATAAAACGGTGTGAGCCAGCACTTATCGCACATGCTACTATGTATTCCTCCTCACCTGCCGCTTACCGAGATGCTTTCTACAGATCACATCTGCAGGACACTGTAAACCAACAATCACCTGCCGTATACACCGGACGTACAAGGTTACATGACTTGTGTTCTCTTCTCAGGTGTGAGGACATGGTGGATGTCCGGAGGTTAAAAATGCTGCAGATGGTCCAACTGTTCAAGTGTGAAGAAGATGCAGCTCAAGTAAGTCCTAAATCTACAAGATCTACTTATCTGTATCTGTCATCATTTTCACACTCGCTGTCTTTAGTTACCGTATTTTTGGACTATAAGATGCACTCTTTTCCCAAAACATTTTGGGGGAAAATGGGGGTGCGTCTTATAGTCGGAGTATACTTATAAATACACTGGCGGCAGCAGGACTTAGGCGATTCTGTGGTGGTCCCGGTCCAACGCTGCAGGGCGATGATCACACTCCCTTTCCAGGCTGGTGCGGCAGTGGTGCTCTGTGGTGTGGGGGGTTCCGCCGGGATTTTTTGAAAGCCCGGGGGCCCCCGCACATCCATTAATGCGATGCTGTGGCCTCCAGGAAAATGCCCGCCGGGTGCGGTGCATGCTCAGATTGAGATCTCGGCAACGAGATCTCATCCCGAGATCTTGGGAGACGAGACCCGGGAATATAGCTGCTGAGGGCGGCGCATGCTCAGATTGAGATCTCGGGAGGTCGAGATCTCAACCTGAGCATGCGCTGCCGCCGCCGGCCATTTTCCTGGAGGCCACTGCATCGCAGCAATGGATGTGCGGGGAACTCCGGGCTTTCACAAAATGCCGGCGGAGCACCTCACGCCACCGCCCCAGCCTGGGATGGGATTTCCAGGAGGCTGCCGCACCAGCGCTGCCAATTCCCCGAAACCTATAGTCCGAAAAATATGGTTACCGCTTTTCTCTATGGGTTATATAGTAGGTGCCTGTCCCAAATTAAAAAAAAAAACTAATCCTGTGTAATTCCCTTGGCTCTCCAGTGCAGTGAAGGTAGAGGATCTCGTTGTCCCTTGGCACCCACTGGGGTCGTTGCCTTGATCAACGTTTCCCCTAAAGCTGCCCATAGAAATGAGAGGTCAGCTCTACATTCATTTGGAAGACTGCGGTCTTTCCAAAACACATGAGCTCTTACCTCCACAGCGCATGCTTGTGTTTTCCACGGGGAGAGAGGAGAAAGTTGACGTCAGACTCTTCTGGCAGCGGCTTACCGCCCCTGAAAATAAAAGGATCAACTGTTAAAAATTCAAACTGCTTGAACCTTCTTTCTTCTGACATTGTCTTTTGGGCAAAAGTTGGGAAGTTCTCACACACATTGCATGATCTGCTGGTCCCAAGTAAATCAGTGGTTCTATCTAATATGTATGGGGGCCATTACTTAGCACAGCGTGGACACCATGTCGGTACCCCACTGAGAAATGCCCTCTACTCTCTGAGACACACTTTTTATGACCTAGACTCAAATTTCTAAATATGTAGCAATGCATCCATCTCTTATGTCACATTGTCCGTTCATGGTCCACATGCCCCGTTCCTTTGGATGCTTTTTGTTCTTTTTAACACTGTTTTTCCCCCTTGCTGTTCTGCAGGCCGTAGACTGGTTGAATGAATTACTCGATGCCTTGCTAAAGACACACGTCAGGCTGGGAGACGAGAGTCAAGAGACCAAAATTCTGATAGAAAAACATAGAAAATTTGTAGATGTTGCTCAGGTAAGATGTGCTCATCTTCATTTTGATATACTGTAAATTAACATTGTACTCCGCACTAAGGCTACGTTCACATTAGCGTTAAGCTAATGTGCGTCCGGTTTGCGTCGGCGACGCAGCGGCGACGCATGCGTCATGCGCCCCTATACTTAACATGGGGGACGCATGCGTTTTTTTTGTTGCGTTGTGCAACACATGCGTCTTTTTTGACGCAAGCGTCGGACCAAGAAAACGCAACAAGTTGCATTTTTCTTGCGTCCGATTTTCGGCAAAAACCGACGCATGCGTCGCAAAACGCAGCGTTTTTGCGTGCGTTTTGACGCGTTTTTGCGTGCGTTGTGCGTTGCGTCGCCGACGCAACGGCGCACAACGCTAGTGTGAACGTAGCCTAAGATCTCTCAAGCTAAATGCTTGTCCATACACTCTGCATACACTATATGGACACTATACACCATTGGGACCCCTAAACATTGCACCGGCCGGAACTTTTATGACCTTC